>NC_091154.1:37814704-37867204 GCF_040958095.1 Procambarus clarkii | reverse complement strand
CCCGGGGTTATGATGGAAACCTCCTAATGTATGACGAACAGTAAGTGACACTAACATGGCTGTAACTAAGACACCCCGGTCGTGCCGGTCGGCCGAGCGGACAGCACGCGGGACTTGTGATCCTGTGGTCCTGGGTTTGATCCCAAGCGCCGGCGAGAAACAATGGGCAGAGTTTCTTTCACTCTATGCCCCTGTTACCTAGCAGTAAAATAGGTACCTGGGTGTTAGTCAGCTATCACGGGCTGCTTCCTGGGGGTGGAGGCCTGGTCGAGGACCGGGCCGCGGGGACACTAAAGCCCCGAAATCATCTCAAGATAGGGAGGTTCCCCCCCCCCCCCCGGTTATGATGGAAACCTAACGTATGACGAACAGTAAGTGACACTAACATGGCTGTAACTTAGACACCCCAGTGTCTTATCCAGTGTTCAAGAGAGAACTGGATAAGCACCTCCAAAGGATACCTGATCAACCAGGCTGTGACTCATACGTCAGGCTGCGAGCAGCCGCGTCTAACAGCCTGGTTGATCAGTCCAGCAACCAGGAGGCCTGGTCGACGACCGGGCCGCGGGGACACTAAGCCCCGGAAGCACCTCAAGGTAGCCTCAAGGTAGCCCCCTCCAACCCCTCACAACTGAAAATAAAGAAAAGTGACGATTGACGTTTCGGGCCTTATCGATCCAGGACGGATCGAAACGGGAGAAAGGTCCCAGGGTAAACCCCCTCGGCTGGACAGAAGTGTTTGGGCAACTCTTTCTCTCACCTGATGCCTCTGTTTACCTATTTATTAAATAGGTGAACAGCGAGTTAGTTAACTGCTGTGTGGGTTTTATCCTGGGTAAGGTCAGTAGTTGACCTTTTGCAATATATAATTATATATATATATATATATATATATATATATATATATATATATATATATATATATATATATATATATATATATATATATATATATGTGTGTGTGTGTGTGTGCACTGGTAAATAGAGTTCTTAGTGATATATGCATATATATACACACAGGCAGCCTGTCCCTGACAAAATGAATTAAGAGAAAACTGAAAACATCTAAGAAAACGAAAATCCGTTTCCGCTTATTAATGGGTGACTCAAGGGTATTTGTATTGCTCATTTAGACGCATTTTTAAAAACGATTGCTAACTTGCTTCATCTAGATGAAAAACATTTACTTTCCTCACAAAATCAATAGGTGTAAGGCTGCTATATTCTTTTAGTTCGCATTTTAAATTGTGCAAATCATATTCATTACCTACATTGACAAAAATAATTATAAGTAAAAAATTTGATAAAAAGTCATTTATAAGGAATTATATGTACTTTCTTAATAGTATTTACCTAACAGTGACTACAAGGAAGTGAGGTCTTCCTCTTTACATGTTTTACCTGTTGTACTCCTGTACCTGTTGCGTTATAATTTAACTTTCTTGTGATACGAATTCTTTATTTTTTTTTCAGATATATACAAGAGTTGTTACATTCTTGTACAGCCACTAGTACGCGTAGCGTTTCGGGCAAGTCCCTGGAATACGATCCCCGCCGCGAAGAATCGTTTTTACAACTAAGTACACATTTTTCTGTTGAGTTAAACAGAGGCTACAGTTAAGGATTTACGCCCAGTAAATCCTCCCCGGCCAGGATACGAACCCATGACAAAGCACTCGTGGAAAGCCAGGCGAGTGTCTTACCACTACACCACGGAGACTTTATCGAATCTGACTTTTAATTTTTGATGGAAGAGGATTTCAATAACCTCTTATTTTCAGTGCATTCTTGCTCTACTTACTTTTACATTTAAAGCGACTGTCCTTGCCCACCTTGTCTATTCCCTTCTAGTATCTCGCATGTTTTGATCATATCCTCTCTGGTTTTTTCTCTCCCCTGGGAGAATAGGACTTAGTTCACTTGATCTTTTCTCACAGCTTAACACTCTTTGTAACTATACTCTCTGTGTACACTCTTGGGCACTCTGTGTAACTGTACTCTCTGTGTACACTCTTGGGCACTCTGTGTACACTCTTGGGCACTCTGTGTAACTGTACTCTCTGTGTACACTCTTGGGCACTCTGTGTAACTGTACTCGCCAACCAAGTAACAATATCACATCAACCGGTTACAAATTCCCATACATTCAAAATGCCATTCATGTATACAAAATTCATATGCAAAGAACCACAGAGGCACTGATGCCTGAGAGCGTTCGTATCTCTCACCACATAAAATAAAGGTTCAGCGTGTGATGATCTTATCTTGATATCCCTGAAGAGGTTGATGGGAATTAATTAAATCCAACACCAGTCTCAAGGTGTAGGTCATATTTCGAAATTGCCTGATATTATTGTATTTATGTTTCTATTACGACTTTATCTTAGGTAAATAATTTACTGAAAATTGGTGAAAACTAACCTACCCATATATGTACAAAACACACATTTTTTAATACATTCAAAATGCCCTTCTCAATCCATATTTCATTTTTCATTATTTCCTAAATGAAATATTTCAATCTCAATTCAATTTAAGTTTTTTTCCTAGTCAATTTAGTTCATTTATTATGCACCCCATACCCATCTTGTGGGCGGTAGTGGAAAGGGTTACAGAGGCAATTTTGAACGGTTTTGATCTACAGTTCGTAGTCCAGGTATACCTGAACTCCGACAGGTATACCCCGCTTGTCTCTGAATATTCAGAGTTTACTTTCTTGAGCATAGTTCAAAACTATGAATTAAAGTATACTTGCAGGGGGAAGGGTGAGGCACCCTGCACCCTCCCAGGTAGGGGGTATACCCGCCTCCCAAGTAGGGGTACACCCCTCACAGATATGAGGGAAGGGGGGGGGGACCTACCACTCACAGTTGGGAGTACTGTACCACTTAATTCACCTTCCCCATCCCCCCCCACCCCCCCCCATCCCCCACCCCATCCCCCCCATCCCCCCCCCCTCATCCCCCCCCCCCATCCCCCGGTTAATAGGCCTCAAGCCCGTCAGTAAACCAAATCAAGGTTTCGTGTTGTTTACTTGATCTTCAAAAGCTTTTTACAGGTACAGGATTGGTAATTAATTTAAACGTAAGTAGGTGATGGTCATGCTGGTAAGGGTGACATTAACATCAGGGTGTGGTCGTGGAGTGTGGTGAGGGTGTGGTCGTGGAGAGGGGTCAGGGTGTGACGCGGCCAGACCTACCGGCGAGTGGTTTACAAAATCCGTAGTATTTGTATTCATAACGGGGTCAATAACACTCGCTTCTACAGCAGCTCTGGTAGACTAAATATAGTAGAAGTAGTGTATGTAACCCGGAGTTAATGGGGACTCTTAGTCTAACCTTCTCATTTTCTACCCTGATCCCACTCGTTCAAATAGGATCAAACTAGCAGACTTGATCAAATCTATATTTTTGGTCTACGTTATTGCTAATGATTTAAGAGCAACGTTAATTCCACATTGAGATAACGTTATCAACGCCAAATGAACGATGATTCAACATTAGTAGTATTGGATATTATGCCCCGCTAGAGGGGAGGGGGGTGGGGGGGAGAGCGTATCAGAGGTGCTGCCGCAACTCTGTGGTGTTTGCTGGCGGAACTAAACGCCAGTTGAGGGTAGTAATTACGGAACAGCAGACGCGGTCATTCCCATCAGGGCAGTAGCCATTGGCGAAGCTCTCGCTCTCAGATTGATTAAGTGATTGATGAAGATTAAGCCACCCAAGAGGTGGCACGGGCATGAATAGCCCGTAATCTAGCTTTCAGCTACTGGAGATCATATATAGCTGGTCCAGCGATCAGAGAGAGAGAGACACGGGCTCACCATAGCCCGTGCTTCTTGCCCCGCTCCTGTGCCAGGTAAGTTACGGGCTCACCATAGCCCGTGCTACTTGGAACTTGTTCCGAGTAGCTGAATCTATAACAACAACAACAACGATCAGAGAGAGAGGGGATATACACACCCCACACCCCTCTTCTCCCCCTTCCCGTGCTTCTCGGTGAGTGTATACCTTATGAGTTTACCTCTGTTGTGGATTATACGCAGGGTTAAGGTATTCTTGCTCGTTGGTCTGTAAACCTCTGTGTTATGTCCTTAATAACCCTCCAGAGGATGTAATCCACAATTGCAAACTGTATTTTTTGCCAGGTTGCAACATATATATATATATATATATATATATATATATATATATATATATATATATATATATATATATATATATATATATATATATATATATATATATGTCGTACCTAATAGCCAGAACGCACTTCTCTGCCTACTATGCAAGGCCCGATTTGCCTAATAAGCCAAGTTTTCATGAATTAATTGTTTTTCGACTACCTAACCTACCTAACCAAACGTAACCTAACTTTTTCAGCTACCTAACCTAACCTAACCTAAAAAGATAGGTTAGGTTAGGTTAGGTAGGGTTGGTTAGGTTTGGTCATATATCTACGTTAATTTTAACTCCAATAAAAAAATATTGACCTCATACATAATGAAATGGGTAGCTTTATCATCTCATAAGAAAAAAAATTGAGAAAATATAATAATTCAGGAAAACTTGGCTTATTAGGCAAATCAGGCCTTGCATAGTAGGCCGAGAAGTGCGTTCTGGCTACTAGGTACAACATATATATATATATATATATATATATATATATATATATATACATATATATATATATATATATATATATATATATATATATATAAGCCTATACTTGCATAAACCACAAGTGAAGATTAACAATCTTTGGACAACACCCACCAGTGGGACTCGAATCCAGAAAGCACAACCACCTTCCAGTAGCTGGCATAACTAGTATGCTTTAACCCACTACACCATCAGACCTTACAAAAAAGTAGATAGTTCGAGATATATATCTCAAACATCTCCACTTCCCGAAGGCACCAGATGAGTGAGGGGTCAGTCTGCATTTTTCGTCAAGCCACTGTCAATGTGAGAGAACTCGTGTCCAGCTTATAAGCCTATACTTGCATAAACCACAAGTGAAGATAAATAATCTTTGGACAACACCCACCAGTGGGACTCGAACCCAGAAAGCACAACTACCTTCCAGTAGCTGGCATAACTAGTATGCTTTAACCCACTACGCCATCAGACCTTACAAAAGAAGTAGATAGTTCGAGATATATATATCTCAAACATCTCCACTTCCCGAAGGCACCAGATGAGTGAGGGGTCAGTCTGCATTTTTCGTCAAGCCACTGTCAATGTGAGAGAATTCGTGTCCAGCTTATAAGCCTATACTGGAAGGTGGTTGTGCTTTCTGGGTTCGAGTCCCACTCGAAGTATATATAGTTCGAGTATATATATATATATATATATATATATATATATATATATATATATATATATATATATATATATATATATATATATATATATATATATATATGACAATGTCAGACCATGGAGGAAAAATGAAACAGGAAATTTCCTTAAGTACTTTCGTATATTAAATACATCTTCAGAAGGTCGGAAGGTCGGTGACTTTCTGAAGATGTATTTAATATACGAAAGTACTTAAGGAAATTTCCTGTTTCATTTTTCCTCCGTGGTCTGACATTGTCACATTCTTAATCACGTGTTTATTTTCGTGATATACACACACATATATATATATATATATATATATATATATATATATATATATATATATATATATAACTGAAAACTCACACCTTAGAAGTGACTCGAACCCATACTCCCAGAAGCAACGCAACTGGTATGTACAAGACGCCTTAATCATTAAGGCGTCTTGTACATACCAGTTGCGTTGCTTCTGGGAGTATGGGTTCGAGTCACTTCTGGGGTGTGAGTTTTCAGTTGCATATGTCCTGGGGACCATTCAGGCTTGTTCGCATATATATATATATATATATATATATATATATATATATATATATATATATATATATATATATATATATATATATATATATATATATATATATATATAAATATATATATATATATATATATATATATATATATATATATATATATATATATAAAAATATATATATATATATATATATATATATATATATATATATATATATATATATATATATAATAACGACACAAAACGAATCGTAGCTACACCTTGGCGTGGATTATATGGACTCGGTGAGGGAGCCGGTCGGCTGAGCGGACAGCACACTGGACTTGTGATCCTGTGGTCCCGGGTTCGATCCCGGGCGCCGGCGAGAAACAATGGGCAGAGTTTCTTTCACCCTATGCCCCTGTTACCTAGCAGTTAAATAGGTACCTGGGTGTTAGCCAGCTGTCACGGACTGCTTCCTGGGGGTGGAGGCCTGGTCGAGGATCGGGCCGCGGGACACTAAAAAGCCCCGAAATTATCTCAAGATAACCTCAAGCCTTCTACTCAATGACTGTGTTTTTTAGATTCAGGTAAGTAGTGAGTCTTACGTATGTTGACGGATATTTTCGTTGTCCTTATACTTCACAGCTATTTTTATTGACGTTAAAAAATTTTAAGCGTTTGAATTTTGTTTTTATTTTTGTATATTTAAATTTTTGATATCATATTCCTACATATAATAATCAGAAGACAGCAAATAAGTCCAACATTCAAGAGGACAAGAATAGACTTAACTAAAGAAAACGGACTCGTTCAAGTAATAAACAAACATTTAACCTTTACGAGCTAATCTGGTTTTCACTTCATATGAGCTTAGTGGACGACGTTTGTGGAGCACCCACAAGTGCCCTGCCCTTGATGTGTGAGGCGCGGAGGTGGTGGATACTGTCAGAGTTTGTTGTTTTTGTTCTTTTTTTGGGTTGGCACTTCCCCTCACAGGTGAGGGGGTGTCTCTTCCCCTCACAGGTGAGGGGGTGTCTCTTCCCCTCACAGGTGAGGGGGTGTCTCTTCCCCTCACAGGTGAGGGGGTGTCTCTTCCCCTCACAGGTGAGGGGGTGTCTCTTCCCCTCACAGGTGAGGGGGTGTCTCTTCACCTCACAGGTGAGGGGGTGTCTCTTCCCCTCACAGGTGAGGGGGTGTCTCTTCCCCTCACAGGTGAGGGGGTGTCTTTCCCCTCACAGGTGAGGGGGTGTCTTTCCCGTCACAGGTGAGGGGGTGTCTCTTCTCCTCACAGGTGAGGGGGTGTCTCTTCCCCTCACAGGTGAGGGGGTGTCTCTTCCCCTCACAGGTGAGGGGGTGTCTCTTCCCCTCACAGGTGAGGGGGTGTCTCTTCCCCTCACAGGTGAGGGGGTGTCTCTTCCCCTCACAGGTGAGGGGGTGTCTCTTCCCCTCACAGGTGAGGGGGTGTCTCTTCCCCTCACAGGTGAGGGGGTGTCTCTTCCCCTCACAGGTGAGGGGGTGTCTCTTCCCCTCACAGGTGAGGGGGTGTCTCTTCCCCTCACAGGTGACGGGGTGTCTCTTCCCGTCACAGGTGAGGGGGTGTCTCTTCCCCTCACAGGTGAGGGGGTGTCTCTTCCCCTCACAGGTGAGGGGTGTCTCCCCTTCACTTGTGGTGGTACATTCCCTTTTCAGACGGGGGAAATACGCTTGCCTCACAGGGGGTGGTACACTGCCCTCACAAGTGAGGGTACATTTGCCTCACAGGGGGTGGTACACTGTCCTCACAAGTGAGGGTACATTTGCCTCACAGGGGGTGGTACACTGTCCTCACAAGTGAGGGTACATTTGCCTCACAGGGGGTGGTACACTGCCCTCACAAGCGAGGGTACATTTGCCTCACAGGGGGGTGGTACACTGTCCTCACAAGTGAGGATACATTTGCCTCACAGGGGGTGGTACACTGCCCTCACAAGTGAGGGTACATTTGCCTCACAGGGGGGTGGTACACTGTCCTCACAAGTGAGGATACATTTGCCTCACAGGGGGTGGTACACTGCCCTCACAAGTGAGGGTACATTTGCCTCACAGGGGGGTGGTACACTGCCCTCACAAGTGAGGGTACATTTGCCTCACAGGGGGTGGTACACTGCCCTCACAAGCGAGGGTACATTTGCCTCACAGGGGGTGGTACACTGCCCTCACAAGCGAGGGTACATTTGCCTCACAGGGGGTGGTACACTGCCCTCACAAGTGAGGGTACATTTGCCTCACAGGGGGTGGTACACTGCCCTCACAAACGAGGGTACATTTGCCTCACAGGGGGTGGTACACTGTCCTCACAAGCGAGGGTACATTTGCCTCACAGGGGGGTGGTACACTGTCCTCACAAGTGAGGATACATTTGCCTCACAGGGGGTGGTACACTGCCCTCACAAGTGAGGGTACATTTGCCTCACAGGGGGGTGGTACACTGCCCTCACAAGTGAGGGTACATTTGCCTCACAGGGGGTGGTACACTGCCCTCACAAGCGAGGGTACATTTGCCTCACAGGGGGGGGTACACTGCCCTCACAAGCGAGGGTACATTTGCCTCACAGGGGGTGGTACACTGCCCTCACAAGTGAGGGTACATTTGCCTCACAGGGGGTGGCCCTGGAAACACAAACCGAAACTGTCTCTATTTTCCGCTTGTTACAACTTGTAATAAAGTTGTTATATCTTGGCTTAACGTGTTTATGACGTATTAGAACGTTGTTACAACTTGCTATATTGGTTGTTATAACTGGTTAGGAAGTGTTAAACCTTGTTCAAACGTTGTACCAACGTCGTAGTTTCGGTGTGTGTTTAGCGGGGGTACACTGCCCTCACAAACGAGGGTACATTTGCCTCACAGGGGGTGGTACACTGTCCGCACAAGCGAGGGTACATTTGCCTCACAGGGGGTGGTACACTGTCCTCACAAGTGAGGGTACATTTGCCTCACAGGGGGTGGTACACTGCCCTCACAAACGAGGGTACATTTGCCTCACAGGGGGTGGTACACTGTCCTCACAAGCGAGGGTACATTTGCCTCACAGGGGGGGGTACACTGCCCTCACAAGTGAGGGTACATTTGCCTCACAGGGGGTGGTACACTGCCCTCACAAACGGGGGTACATTTGCCTCACAGGGGGTGGTACACTGTCCTCACAAGCGAGGGTACATTTGCCTCACAGGGGGTGGTACACTGTCCTCACAAGCGAGGGTACATTTGCCTCACAGGGGGTGGTACACTGCCCTCACAAGTGAGGGTACATTTGCCTCACAAGGGGTGGTACACTGTCCTCACAAGCGAGGGTACATTTGCCTCACAGGGGGTGGTACACTGTCCTCACAAGTGAGGGTACATTTGCCTCACAGGGGGTGGTACACTGCCCTCACAAGTGAGGGTACATTTGCCTCACAGGGGGTGGTACACTGCCCTCACAAACGAGGGTACATTTGCTTCACAGGTCCAGTGAGATAGATAATAGAGAGGGGGTGGTACATTGCCCTCCAAATATTCCAAATACAACAGAAGCTGATGGCAGGGGAAATGTCATTTAATTAGCACTAAAATCGGTTCATGATCTTTACATTAATGTCCCGTCAAAATAACTTGATAATCTTCGTCTTACGACATAAATTGATCCTGCATTAAAGCATTTTTACCTAAGGATTTCAAATGTTCTGATAGGTTCCCACTCCCTTTCTGTGCCTCGGGCCATGCCCTAAAAGTGAGTGATTAAAAACAACTGAAAAGTGTGCCGCCGCCATGTAATGCCAGGCGGAACACGTCCTGGAAACACTTTCCTGGAAAGGAAAGAAACAGGTCGAAGGGAATACTTCCGGAAAGGAAATATTCCAAATACTTCCGAAAGGAATAATTGTTGTATTCAACTCTTTCCTTCCCACACTTGCCTATCTTCCCCGTTAGGTAGGCCTAGTAACGAGGCAGTAGTTTTCCTGGTGTTTGCACTGTGTGTGTGTGTGTGTGTATTTACTATTTGTGCTTGCAGAATCAAGCAATTAGCTTTTGGACCCTGCCTTTCTATCCAGTGTAATTTCCTCTATTATATCTAATACATATATTTCTAACACACACACACACACACACACACACACACACACACACACACACACACACACACACACACACACACACACACACACACACACGCACACACACGCACACACACGCACACACACGCACACACACACACACACACACACACACACACACACATCCTCAGGAAGCAGCCCGTAGCAGCTGTATAACTCCCAGGTACGTATTTACTGCTACGTGATCAGAGCATCAGCGTGAAAGAAACTCGGCCCATTATTTCCGCCTCGGCTGGAAATCGAACCCGGGCCCTTAGAACTACGACCCCCGAGCGCTGTCCACTCAGCCACGAGGCCCCAAACCCCATGTGTGTGTAAGTGTGTGTGTGTGATCATCATATATTATCATATACCACTTGGTTAACTTGAAACAACACATGAGTCGGCTCAAGAAAGGTCATGCTTATAACAACTGACATATACCATGTTTTATAGGCGTATGACCCACAAGTTGGGTCAAGACAATGTTCCAACTGACCTTTAACGTGCCCCAGGAGTCTGTTCCAGGGAAGGTCAGAATGCAGTATACTGACATATACTATAGAAGTCAGAGGGGAGGAAATAATAATTACGGATCATCAGCACTGCTCACAGCCACACCTGCTGAGGCGTGCAGGTGTATAAATGTTGTGGTCAGAAACTGTCAATGTGGTCAGAAACCGTCATACTGACAGTAAATGACGGCGATACTAACAGTAGCTGTCATATAGACAGTGAGTGTTCCCGTGACATGAGCAGCAGCAGCCATAAAACAGTAATAGTAAAATAGTCGTACGAACAATAAATAGCGGAGATGGATGCAGTTTTAATCATGTAGATAGTGAAAGAAAATACCACAGATAACTACAGTGACAGTGAGAGTAACTTCAAGGTCCTCAAGCTGGAAAACAACATTGAATCATCAAAATCAAGTTTATCCCCCCCATCGCCTCCACCCGAGGGGGGAAAAAAAAACATGCAGATCTTTTGCAACAGAGCCACTGAACGACCTTAGGACTATCTAACCACGTCACACATATCACTATAACAAGTCCCTATTGAACAAAAGCAAGCGAGCATGATAAGAAGCCTCACAGTTGAACAATATTTACAAAATTTGCTTCACGCTGAACGCAATTTACAAAAAAAAGAGACGTGATAGCGGGCACTATTAAATATGTGAGGTTGAGAAAGTGTTGCAAGGTCAAGTTTCCAGGGGATATATGTATATATATGCGAGAGGATAGAGCCTCGAACAGCAGTTAGGCAGCAGCCACCATTCCATCATTATGTCTCCTGAGGTTTGTCTCTCAATATATATATATATATATATATATATATATATATATATATATATATATATATATATATATATATATATATATATATATATATATATATATATAAATCTTTCTTTACTTCTTTATTAATGTAAACTGATGACCTCTCAAGGGTTAGAAGCTGTCTGTCCTTACTATACTCTGCTATCTATTGCAATAAGTATACTTCCCACAGTGAATAACAAACCTGCCCTGCTTTAGTGTATGTAATACGTTGAGCTCTGGTTCGCCAGACGTTTCCCCTGGCGGAGTGTGCTATAGTACGCCAGACGTACCCCTAGGGTATGGGGGAGAGACAGACTACTGTTCGCCGGACGTGCCCCTGAAGACTACACCACATCGTAGAGCAGAGAACATCGCCACATCTCCTCCTTATTAATGTTCATGATTTGTTCTTGTTGACCCCTGATGTTTACGGTGTGTCCATGATAGTAGAGTGAGACCTTCCATCCTCCCTCTGCACCCACCTTGACCCATGATAGTAGAGTGAGACCTTCCATCCTCCCTCTGCACCCACCTTGACCCATGATAGTAGAATGAGACCTTCCATCCTCCCTCTGCACCCACCTTGACCCATGATAGTAGAATGAGACCTTCCATCCTCCCTCTGCACCCACCTTGACCCATGATAGTAGAGTGAGACCTTCCATCCTCCCTCTGCACCCACCTTGACCCATGATAGTAGAGTGAAGACCTTCCATCCTCCCTCTCCACCCACCTTGACCCATGATAGTAGAGTGAGACCTTCCATCCTCCCTCTGCACCCACCTTGACCCATGATAGTAGAGTGAGACCTTCCATCCTCCCTCTGCACCCACCTTGACCCATGATAGTAGAGTGAGACCTTCCATCCTCCCTCTGCACCCACCTTGACCCATGATAGTAGAGTGAGACCTTCCATCCTCCCTCTCCACCCACCTTGACCCATGATAGTAGAGTGAGACCTTCCATCCTCCCTCTGCACCCACCTTGACCCATGATAGTAGAGTGAGACCTTCCATCCTCCCTCTCCACCCACCTTGACCCATGATAGTAGAGTGAGACCTTCCATCCTCCCTCTGCACCCACCTTGACCCATGATAGTAGAGTGAGACCTTCCATCCTCCCTCTCCACCCACCTTGACCCATGATAGTAGAGTGAGACCTTCCATCCTCCCTCTGCACCCACCTTGACCCATGATAGTAGAGTGAGACCTTCCATCCTCCCTCTCCACCCACCTTGACCCAGTATTGTTCTTCCAGGTGTGTTTGTTGATGTTGTTGGGGGCTGTGGCCACGACCAGCGTCGCGTCTGCCGCGAAGCTGCCCCTTCCTCAGGACTCTGGCCCTCACTCGAACCTCTCCCAAGCCCCGGAGGAACTTGCCCCCGGTCTCGGCTCTCTGTCTTCGAACTTGTATGAAGCGCCGGTCGAACCACTGGTACCTTCGAGATTGTATGAAATTCCGTTTGTGCCAGCTGCCACTGAACCAGCTGCCACTGAACCAGCTGTCACTGAACCAGCTGCCACTGAACCAGCTGCCACTGAACCAGCTGCCACTGAACCAGCTGCCACTGAACCAGCTGCCACTGAACCAGCTGCTCTGTACGAAGCTCCACCTGCGCCATCCACCACTGAACCAGCTGCTCTGTACGAAGCTCCACCTGCGCCAACCACCACTGAACCAGCTGCCACTGAACCAGCTGTCACTGAACCAGCTGCTCTGTACGAAGCACCAGCTGCGCCATCTACCACTGAACCAGCTGCTCTGTACGAAGCTCCACCTGCGCCATCTACCACTGAACCAGCTGCTCTGTACGAAGCACCAGCTGCGCCATCTACCACTGAACCAGCTGCTCTGTACGAAGCACCAGCTGCACCATCTACCACTGAACCAGCTGCTCTGTACGAAGCACCAGCTGCGCCATCTACCACTGAACCAGCTGCTCTGTACGAAGCACCAGCTGCGCCATCTACCACTGAACCAGCTGCTCTGTACGAAGCACCAGCTGCACCATCTACCACTGAACCAGCTGCTCTGTACGAAGCTCCACCTGCGCCATCTACCACTGAACCAGCTGCTCTGTACGAAGCACCAGCTGCGTCATCTACCACTGAACCAGCTGCTCTATACGAAGCACCAGCTGCGCCATCTACCACTGAACCAGCTGCTCTATACGAAGCACCACCTCCGCCATCTACCACTGAACCAGCTGCTCTATACGAAGCACCACCTCCGCCATCTACCACTGAACCAGCTGCTCTATACGAAGCACCACCTCCGCCATCTACCACTGAACCAGCTGCTCTATACGAAGCACCACCTCCGCCATCTACCACTGAACCAGCTGCTCTGTACCAAGCTCCAGCTGCTTTATACAGTGCACCACCTGTAGAGCCATCTGAGCCGTCTGGCCTGTACCAAGCACCGTCAGCGCCTGTAAGTAAGCACAGTATTGGTGGGGAGTTTCCCGTGGGTTGAAATTGAAAATATTGAGAATTGAAAAGAGAATAGCTTGAGCTACCTCATCCCTTTGTGTCTATTTTACCAGTTTATTGAGGTAAAATAGACACAAAGGGATGAGGTAGCTCAAGCTATTCTCACCCCGTTCAGTACATCGTGTTAATACATACATAGACACACATCACAAACCATAAACATATTACCAAACATTCTGAGAGATAAACATCTAAACATTTCCTCCGTGGGTTGAGGGAAGGAATTCTAGCAGGAGGTGAAACCATTACTATTCTTCCCTAGCCGTCAACCATGTTTTCCCTGGGGCAGAGAAAACATGGTTGACGGCTAGGGAGGATTAGTAATGGTCGTAGGTAGCCAGTTGCCATGTTGGAAACGTTCATATGAACACTTGCGTTGTTTAAGCGTAACATTTCCCTTATTTGAAACCTCACTATAAGCCTTACGTCTGGTTCTCAGCATTTTCTTGTTATAAAACATTTTTCTTCGCCATAACTATTGACTCCATTTTAAAGTGGAGTTAAGGTAGGGAAAAGCCTTATTAAGACTTATTAGGACCCCTAACAAAGAAGAAAAAACTGTGAAGAATTACAGGTTTAGAACACAATAAGAAATTATCGTTAGATAAGGAAATATGTAATTTTTGTTTGTAATACTTGCTCTATTTGCCTCTATTAATGATATCTTTTCAATGCAGACGAGGAGTCACAAAAACGTGGCTGAAATATGTTGACCAAACCAAACGTCGTCACCACGTATTAGAAAGTGAAGGGACGACGACGTTTCGGTCCGTCCTGGACCATTCTCTAGTCGATTGAGTCGTCCCTTCGTCGTCGTCCCTTCACTTTCTAGTGTGTGGTTTGGTCAACATCTTTTCCAGTATTCTGAAAACCCTCAGGAGAGAGGAGGTGTACACACGATTCTTGTGTACAATTGTGCAACAACGACGTTTTAAAGTCGTCTGCGTTACAGATGGTCGGAATGCCGTACGACTTCCAGTGGGTCGTCCAGGACGGGGAGAGTGCTAACGACTTCAGCCATGCGGAGAACAGCGACGGTCGTACTACCCAAGGGGAGTACCGCGTCCTCATGCCCGACGGTCGCACTCAGGTGAGTACCTGCGTCTTGATACCCGACGGTCGCACACAGGTGAGTACAACGTCCTGACGTCTGACAGTCGCACTCAGGTGAGTACTTGCGTCCTGATGCCCGACGGACACATTCACGTTAAAATGCCATCAATGAAAATTCCAAAAAAATATTTTTATCCATAATAGTGTGAACCAGTCTGAGACTACCATATCCTAAACAGTCTAATATGTCAAAAAATGCAGGAGTTTCAGTTTTAATGTTCATCTGAGTGGTCGAGTCTAGTCACGAATTTCCATAGATGGTCTCATCCTAATAATAATATAAACATATAGGCTTATATAATAATTATAAACATATAGGCTTATATAATAATTATAAACATATAGCAGTTAAAAGTTCAACTCACTGATGCACTCTGCCTCACGCAGGTGGTGAAGTTCGTCGACAATGGGAAGGGTTTCCGTGCCTCTCTGTCTGTGACAGGGAAAGTGGGAGAGTGATCTGCTTTGCTCACCTGGATTCGCCTAACTGTTGTGAGACGCGCCCCCATACCGATGCTATATTCACATGCGAACTGATGCGTTCCGTCTGCGAAACGTTGAAAAGGTACATCATATGTCCTAATTCTTGCATGTGCATGTGTGCTATTTATTGCATGTGTGTATAATATGCCCTAATTTTTTTTTCTGAGGGATCTGCATTGTTTATTCAACTAATTCTACAATATGGTATACTTCCACAGTCGCTATATGTACTATGTACACAATATACACTGTGAAGATACCCCCACCCCCCCTAAAATAGATAATTGACATATACAGTTGAGATTGAAATTCAACGCTAGGTCAAATGTTAAAAAAATAAGGTCTGATATAATACTTTTATGATCTAGAAGTGATTAGGATTATTTTCTCAGCTGGTCCTTCTTCCATGTCAATATAAATCCAATTTTGATTTTTATAAGCGATACAGTTTACCTTTTTTACGTAAACTCTACAGTCTGTACGAGTACTGTTATTTTAGAGGTTACGTTGTATTTGTTACGTATATTCGTGGCAACGTAGCCTGAGCACTGATCTTGTCCTAGCCGCAAAGTGGGGAGTCAGGCTCGTCAAGGTGGTGAGGTGAAATGGTGACTTTAGCGGGTTTGCGTATGTAAACACACACATACACACACACACACACACACACACACACACACACACACACACACACACACACACACACACACACACACACACACACACACAAAATGTCTTGTGTGTGTGTGTGTTGTGTGCCATAACGTTAGTTGGTAGGAATTCCAACTAACTCAGTGTTGTGTTGTCATGTAACTTATAAACGAGAGTAGGTAGGTAAACACTACTAAAATATTCACACACACACACACACACACACACACACACACACACACACACACACACACACACACACACACACACACACACACACACACACACACTTTTTTTTAACCAATTGACTAATTAATTGTTGAATCGTCGTCATCAAAGTCAGGTCTTATCGAACCTAATAGCAGCTTTACCTATAACAAAATGTAACAATTTTGAAGAGCACGAAGAAGATTTTGTACATCTCGTGGAATAAGAATATTGACCAGCCTGGACAAAAATAAAAAGTTCCTGGATAATCTCAGTTCATTCTAGTCCTATGGATAGTAAGGGCAGAACCACAGATCAACGAATATGTCATGAGAAAAAAATATCTGGTTTAGAAACGGGAGATCAACAGATTTTCGACAGAAACCACTATGCACATTTTACTCAAGTCTCCTTTTTCTAATTCACGAAGGAGGTTGACAAACTCCATAATTTTTTTCCAGCGACTTTTGCACCTTGACCCAAAATAGATTTAAACAAAAAATTTGTGTTGGAAGTTAAAATATTACAGTTCATAATGAGTTATAATGTTTATGCTCTGTTATTATATCTCTCCACATTCGCCTTTCCTCCAACATCGGGCAAATGGAGCTCGGTGCTGCCGTGTTGGCAATTCACTCGACAATATATTTCAGTGATGAATTCAATCCCAGCGTCTGCAACACTGCAGCGGACAGCAAAGCGGCCAAGAGAGAGTTTTCCACTCTGTATGATACTTGCTATAATATTCACCTTCCGACCAATTCATTTAAACATGGAGGACAAAGAGACTTGGGTATTGACAAATACGACTTTTTTATTACATACAATGTATTGTATTGTACAATCTCGAAATGCTAAGGTATAATAAGATGTAGTGTAGAGACAGAAAAATTCAGAGGTGAAGTTTACAACTTAGATGAAATAAAAGTTTTTCTTAGGGTTTACAAAAAAAATATTATTGATTACCAAAAAAAAGTATAAGAATGAGGAACGCTTGCCACTGAAGATTACTACTTGCTGTTGAAGAACACTTTTTTCGCTGTAGAAAACTTTCCACTGAAAAATACTTGTTTCTATCTGAAATCTTATGACAGAAAACACTTGTTACTGAAGAAAAGATGCCACTGAAGAATACCTGCCGCTGAAGAACACTTGCCAGTGGAGAACACGTGAACACTTGCTATTGTAGAACTCTTGCCGCTGAAGAGTTTTGTAAATATATATTTTGTCAGGTATTAGTACATCATAAGCCACCTAATATATAAATATGAAAGAACGGTCGAACAAGAGACAAGTTCTGAAACAGATGAAGATTTTAGGTCCGGTAGCCCTGAATACCTCTTATGATTTTTACATTGTAAGTGTGTGATTTAACACTAATAAACTTTGAATGAGAAAATCTATACAAGTTTTTTTTTTTTTTAAAAGAAGCATCAAAAGTGTCTAATTCGAGCTGTAGAAAATATAATGAAAATATAATATATATTTTTTGTAAGAAATTATTCTGTTACGGTTTCAACTATGCATATATTTACAAATTTCACAATTTGAGGAGATAAGAATGGTCGAGGAGAGAGTACACGAGAGAGCAGAGAAAGTGAGAAAGGAACTTTAATGATTGGTTCGTAGGAATGGTCGTTCCAGGGTCGTTGGAGTGAGGAAAGAAAGCTCGTTGGCTCCGGTTGTCCATGTATCATGGTCGCCCTTGCGTTCTGAACGTTCGATTTGGAAGTGCTTCGGAGTTTACAAATTTATCGCAAACAGGATACATGTTCGGCAGCAAGTGTTCAGAAGGAGGGTCTCTAATGATCGGAATTATGGGATCCGAGGCACTTCGAAGTTCGAAATCAGATAACTGATCAATCAGATAGCTGATCAATCAGAGAGCTGATCAATCAGATAGCTGTTACACGTAGGTCACCTCGGCGTTGAATCCACCGCCGTTGTCGAAGAACTTCACCACCTGGGGAAAAAAAGAGACAATTAGGAACAAGATTGAGAATGGCACAGTTGACGAATGAGCCTTAATGATGGTCCTGAATCTTACGTATCAATAACTTCATCCGGCTGATTTCTCACGACATTGCCAAACTTTTTTTTTTTATCAAAGAAATAATATGTGGGATATTTGACTCTCAAGAAAATATAAACACTCAGAAGTACACGCTTGAATACGATCGTCGGATATCAGGATGCGGTATTCACCTGAGTGCGAATGTCTGTCATCCAGACGCAGGTACTCACCTGAGTGCAACAGTCGGGCATGAGGACGCAGATACTCACCTGAGTGCGACCGTCGGGCATGAGGACGCAGGTACTCACCTGAGTGCAACAGTCGGGCATGAGGACGCAAGTACTCACCTGAGTGCAACAGTCGGGCATGAGGACGCAAGTACTCACCTGAGTGCAACCGTCGGGCATGAAGACGCAAGTACTCACCTGAGTGCAACAGTCGGGCATGAGGACGCAAGTACTCACCTGAGTGCGACCGTCGGGCATGAGGACGCGGTACTCCCCCTGGGTAGTACGACCGTCGCTGTTCTCCACATGGCTGAAGGCGTTGCCACTGTCCCGGTCCTCAACGCCCCACTGGAAGTCGTACGGCATCCCCTCCATCCCTGGGGTAGCTGGGGACTGAGGAAGACAGGTTGCTCTAAGTCTTGTGGTGCTACGTTTGGTTCCGTGTTTTCATGACCACCTTAGTTACGCTTTAAACATTTGACGTGTTATATTCAATACGCCTCAGCTTCTTAGGTTCTCACCTGATTTTTATATCTGCCATTTAGTTCTTCAATACTCTCAAATAAGGCTACCAAGCTACCTATGTGTTAAACTTCTAAGGTTCTCATTGTCCTTCAATATTATCAACGCAGCATAAAAATAATTCTGGAAATTGACTGTTTTCTCTTTATTGATCACTTGGCAGTTTTTCGTGATTTACACACACACACACCGATATATATATATATATATATATATATATATATATATATATATATATATATATATATATATATATATATATATATATATATATATATTACATCTATATTTACATCTCCTATTTAGATAGGAGATGTCTCGTATGGGCCAATAAGCCTTCTGCAGCCTCTATGTTTCACCTCACATTTATCCCTTATGTATCCCCCCATGTTTTTCACCTTCATTATATTATCACCTGACCTAATGCGGGTATAAAATCAACTAGTATATATATATATATATATATATATATATATATATATATATATATATATATATATATATATATATATATATATATATATATATATATATATATATATAGGCCTACAGGGCCTTATCTATGCCATGTAGCCCTACGGATTCATGCATACTCTGCATACAGATTCTTATCTATCTCCCACATGCAAGTCCTATCCCGTATAGGAAACTGACCCCAGCTTCGTTTCCCATCATTCTCAACCATCACTCCGAACCCCTCATAAGTTAGTAATTCATGTAATAAGTTCTTCAGAGCAAGATATTATTGTGAGTTTTACCTTATAGGTCTGTGGGCGGATATTTGAGGCCTGTGGGGGTGGGTTGTAGGTCTTTGGGGGTGGGCTGTAGGTCTGAGGTGGTGGTGGGCGTGAACGAGGTGGAGGTGCGGGCCTGGGTGGTGGGCGTGGAGGTGGAGCGACGGGCGTCTCGTACAGGCCCGAGGGCGGCGGTGGGCGTTGGTAATTGTACTGTGGGTCAGCGAGAGCTACTCCAGCCACCAGGGTGAGGAGAACCAGCTGTGGGAGGATAATAATACTCATTATAATTATCATTATTAAAATCGGAAAAAAATGACAATCGTAATACTGTTATTACCAGTTGTTAATGGATGTATATATAATGTTTCCCATTTTCCCTTTCACGGACGCACCATGTGACGAGAGAAAACGGTGGTCGTATTGCGCCTAGGTCATGTGACTGGGTCAACTGACCTTACAAGTCGTGTCTGTTTTTCAGGTTGCTGATGTTTATGACTCGTGTGGTGCCATTTATATGCTGTTCTCGCTAATTATTCTACCACTCCTCCAACCCATTCATCCTTCCCTTTCTCGGACGGGTCATGAAATGGGGGTCTTGTATGCCTTCTCTGTGATTAGACAATGAAAGGCTGGAGAAGGGGGGTAGGTTTTTCCGGACACCAAGGCCGTGGTTCTTCTTGGAAGGTGAAGACAGAGGTCTTGTTTGTGTTCTTCTCTGCCGTTTTAATATCGTCGCCCACAATAAAAAACACATTTTAATACGTTCGTTACTTGGGATGCAATTCGCTATTATTACAACTTTTTTGTTGAGAAAGCATTCGAAACCTGTTATTTAATGAGCAGTATCTGGTGTGATACGATAGATTTTGTCCTCTAAAGTTTTCAGAATTTTGGTGTTTCTCTAAAATCACGAAAGGAACCTTACAAAAAACACTGATTTTATTATTTTGTAATAATAACTCGGTTGGAGCATTATGTGATTCATATCTTGTAAGTTATTGCTCATTGTCTGAAGCATTAGCGAGCCATCTCGCCTTTCAGTATGGTCAGTCTGGAATATTAGCGGAGCATGTCATCCTTCAGTAAGGTCAGGCTGGAGCATTACTGTAATGGGAGACCAAACCACTCATCAGAAAATGATGAAACGACGACGTTTCTGCATTTTCTTGAGTGTGATTTGGTCATCAACTCTTCAGCCACGTTACCGTGACTCATCATTTGTAGTACAGAAATTATCCTAATGAAACAGGGTGATTGATCTATGGAACCAATTAAAAGGTAACACAATAGACGTGAGATCACTTCCCTGGGGTGACACGCAAGCATAAAGGGATTAGTTAACCACCACGTTCTTGTTAAATAAATTGGTAACCACAACATCGCGGATAAAACATTTCATTCACTAGGATCATCGGAGGCTGGAACCGCAGACCACAAGTTGGTAGGTCTGCGGATTGCTGTTTTTGTTGTTAGCGGTTCGAGGCTCCGATGGTTCAAGTGAATTAAATGTTATTATCCATACGTAATCAATACATCTTCGGAAGGATTCTTCTGAAGATGTATTGATTAATTCGAAAGTACTTAATGAATTTTATGCCTGATTTTTGTTCGTTGTCAGATATTAATTCTTATGTTACACATAATTTTTCTAAGCAGCCTAACCCACCCTAACCTAGCCTAACTTAGCCTAACCAAGCCTAGCCCAGCCTAGCCCAGCCCAGCCTAGCCAAGCCTAGCCCAGCCTAGCCTAATTTAATACCATGCATTAGGAGCAAGAACTACCCAGAAAAAAAAATGTCGGACCTAACAGCTTCCGGAACCCGCAAGACTACGAAATTTGATCCGATATTGGAAAGTTTGCTTAATCGTAAATAACGCGATTAAATACCAAATTAAATACTTAAATACTCTTATAAAATAAATTAAATACTCTTTGTATACTGCTATGGCCCAACAAGATGAAGGCTGCCGTGTCGTATATCTACCCTGGAACACAGACTAACAGCGTCGTTAGCCATCGACACAGTAGACTATACGAATGTAATTTTTCTGGAGATCATAGAATATTTCCAGACAGTTTTGAGTTTGTTACATGAACACACAAATGGCGGCGGAAAAGATTGCAAATGTTGAGAGTTTGCGAGCCGACAATTTCTATGAGAGTCCTGGGGCTAGATTCACGAAGAAGTTACGCAAATACTTACGAACCTGCACATTTTTTCTCAATCTTTGGCGGCTTTGTTTACAATTATTAAACAGCTAATGAGCTCGGAAACACCAGGAGGCTGTTTATATCAATATCAACAGTTGATTGGGAAGTTTTCATGCTTGTAAACTGTTTAAGAAATGTAACCAAAGCCGTCAAAGATTGAGGAAAGATGTATACGTTCGTAAGTACTTGCGTAACTGCTTCGTGAATCTGGCCCCTGATCTTGCGACACAGTACACTTCGAGTGTCCTGATCTTGCGACACAGCAAACTCCGTGAGTATTTTGATCTTGCATCAGAGCAGACTTCCCGAGAGCCTTGAACTTGCGTCACCCCAGATGAGACTGGTGCTCTCATCTCAAGATGCGGCAAACACATGACTGTTAAGAACTGCATTTCATCCGCATCCAGTCAATCCTCATGGTTTACCAAGAGGCAGATCAGAAGTGGCTTTTGCTTAGCCAAAACCATTCGAACCTGTAAACCCATTTAAGTACTAAAATACGTCAATATTGAGCTGCATTTAATTAGACGCTGTGGTCGATTACGTGCTAAAATTTCGGTCCATTAAGTGTGAGGACAGGTTGCTACAGGTTGTAGCAATCCGTTAAAAAAGCGACGTATTAGTCAAAATCAAAACACTGTAATTTTGACGTTTTCTCTACATTGGCCTCGATAGATTGTACGTTTCTGGCTAGGCAAAACAGTTGCATTGTTTACGGAGTGGCGAATCGTGATAATGGGCTGCAAAGTGAGCCTTGGGCTCACTTTGTGTAATGTGGGCTTTGTGTAACAGCCCTCGATCCTGTCTACGTGGTGCTCGATCCTGTCTATGTGTTTCTTTATCCTGCATACGTGGTTCTCGATTTTGTCTAGGTGGTTCCGGATTCTATCTACGTGATTCTCGATCCTCTCTATGTGGTTCTCGATCCTGTCTACTGGGTTCTCGATTTTGTCTACGTGATTCTGGATCCTGTCTATGTGGTACTCGATCCTGTCTATGTGATTCTCGATCTTGCCTAGGTGGTTCTCGATCCTGTCTAGGTGGTTCTCGATCCAGTCTACGTGGTTCTCGATCTTGTCTAGGTGGTTCTCGATCCTGTCTACGTGGTTCCGGATTCTGTCTACGTGGTTCTCGAGAGTGATCAACGCGTTCAACGCCACAAAAGCAAAACAGCCGTTGATCTCGTTAAACTAAAAATTTAGCTTTTTTAAACAATATATAGTTTGATCAAAGAACAAATGGAATACATTTTTAGGCGTAAATAAAATAGAAATATTAAATTAAGGTAATTCATTTTTCTTTCTTCTGTTCGTAAATGATTTACATAGAATTACAGAGTAACGTAGCTATGTTTTTCATTAAACTGTCAGACAGTCTCAAGTACTGTTAACTCGAATATACAGTTGGTGAATTCTTTCTCTGCTAGAGGTCCCCAGCTTCCCTGCCTTCCAATTGTACGACTCTTAGAAACCAGCTTTATCTGACTTCTAGAGACATAGAAATTCCCCCGAGGCTGTTATCAAGCATCTCTGAGCCTCCTGATCGATAGAAATGGAGTTTAAACTAAACATTTCAGTCTAATCATTTTGTTATTCTTACCGGGATAACTGATGCGATATAACTATTTAATAAATTATATTTTAACTGTTAATATGATTATTTTCTTTATTCCTATTTATATATTTTTCATAGCAATTGTGTTCATTTCATTGTGTTAGTACCCTTAATCTAACCTTCTTTTTGCCATCCTTCCCTTATTTTAGTACTTCTTAGAGTATTCTTTTGTAATGGTTCTGTGCACTGCTGCCCCATCTTTGCTATATCTTTAACCATGAGTCTTAGTGTATATACTACCCCATCTACAGTACCGTTCTTCCCTCTGTCTATGCCTCACTCAGGTGAGCAATAGCTCTCCTTAACACTATCCTCTCTCCTTCCCTCCCTCTCGAGTCCCACTCACTCCCATCACACACAAAACTAGGTGAGTACACGCCATGGAACGACGGGCCAGACAAGCAAGGGACGACCTACCTTACAAGATGCCATGTTGATGCTAGAGAGACGATGTGGGGCCAACTGCACTCCTGTCATGGTGTCTTCCTTGCTTATATACCCCCCTATTCCTCCCCAGCACTCCATCTCTCCCTCACTTTCCTCCTTGTAAGGTGGTGACCTGACCTCCACCTTGGTGCTGCTCCGATCCGCCTTCTTCAGCTCACTTCTCAAACACCCAACCTGTTCCCACGAGCTGACAAATTTATGAATTAAAATAGTTCCACCAACCATTAGCGTACGAACCTATACGACCTCACCTGAGCTATAGAACCTGATGTTAATTCTTAAATTCCAGTGAAGCCATTCTGTTTGGACGTTGCAACTGATAGCCTCCAAATTGACTGTGAGATGAATTGAGAGGTCAGATCTGTCATCACCAGATGGTGATGACAGAGCAAAAGTTCAAATAAATAGAACTGGGCATAAGTTCAACCCTCTGAAACTGGACATAAGTTCTACTATTAAGAACTGTATATAAGTTCATCCATTTAAAACTAGGCACAAGTTCAACCATTTAGATCTGAATATATATTTAACTAACACAACCAATTCTGTAGAAATGTTCCAAGATGATATCCTTTAAATAATCAAATTTTACGAAGACTTTGAGCGAATATGTTTTGAATTGTCTATAAAGTCATCCTTATCTAGTAGACAACCCCCCTCCCCTTTCCTTCCCTGTTCACCAGTATAGATATCCATTGAAGCTATTTGTTGTTGTTTTAGATTCAGCTATTCGGAACAAAAAAAGTTCCAAACAGCACGGGTTACGGTGAGCCGGTAGAGGACTTACTGGCACAGGAGATGTGTTCTATTGAAGCGTCTTTCTATAGCCAACGGGAACTGTTCAAATGGTTAGCGGAGACTGAGAATGATTCGTGTTACTGTTCAGGAGAGATCAGGAATGCACCTGCACATGAGACCTGGAATCATGAATTGATACGGGTCCAAGAAGTACCGGGATGCCATCTCTTTCATTACGTGTGGGTTGAGTTTTGTTGCTGCTCGACATTGTGATTGAATCCCTGTTCCTGGAATTATCTCACTGTCGTAAACTAAATAGGAGATCATTACAACCTCGTGAATAATTCCAGTAATTCCCAATAACTTGTGTTAGCGAGGCGTTCAAGACTCGGACCTCCCCTACAGTTCATCATGTGCTAATTGGGGCTAATTATCAGGAACTCTTCATACCTTCCGCTAATGATCGGTAAACTCCTCTCCAAGGATTCTAATTATCAAGCGACTATAATTATATTGCAAATTTGTATCTTTGAATTATCGCAAACCGACACCTGTAATTAATACGCAAAAACGCAAATTACGCCATTGATCACTGTCTGTAATTTAGCTGCATATGGCGCGAGCTTCAAGCCATGAAGTGGAACTAATATGTGTCTTCTAGGTAAGGAGAAAGTGAATAGATATTTTGTATTTTTTCCTTATTTTCTATACTTTATTAAGTAAGATATTGTATAATATCTGGGTGTAATATCCGGGTAAAATGTCAGAACCGACTGTATTGAATTTATATATAAAACTTGTCGACTAAACAAAAAGATCGGAAATAAGGTTCTGGTTCTGGTCTTTACTGACTCCTCCTAGACTCAAGTTCAGTGGTTATAGCCCCCAAACTCTCTCTCCTGCTGGTTCCAACTCTAGTGATTTTGGCCCGCAATGCCGCCTAATGAGCCAGATCCAATGGTTTGTAATCCCCCAATGCCGTCTAATGAGTCAGATCCAGTGGATGTAATCCCCCAATCCCGTCTAATGGGCCAGATCGAACTATTTTGACCTCAACTGCTATATACTTGTGCTAGTTCCAGTTGTTGTTGTCCTCACTACCTCCTCCTCGAGCCAGTTAGGAGTGACTGAGACCTCAGCTATCACCCTCTGGTGACCATCCAAAATTCTGCCACTGTTGTGATGTGGCAGAAATGTTTAACAGTGACATTTCCCCAAAAGTTTCCTCTCGGTTAAAGGTTAATTTGGAATTGTGTGTTCTTGACCCCTTATTTTGTTAAAAATATATTCATTGCTAAATATATCAATTCCATAATAATTTAACTGTTTGCGGTCGAGTGCATATCATAGACCACAGCACCAGCAGCAACAAGAGCTTACAGCAACCAATAAGAGCTTGCAATACTACTGCCGAACGGAGGACCATCAAGAGGCCTCAGCACAACCATCAGAAGCATCACCAACAGAAGCCTGTGACTGTACTATCAGAAGCAAGACCAACAGGAGCCAGTACAGATATCATTCGTAGATTTTCTGTTCAACGTCACCGTCGAGAAAAATGAAAGTGGGGAGATAGGGAGTGGAGAGGCCAGAGATGTCTCTCAGTACCTCCAACCTGCCATTGAGACGTAGGTCAATCTTCCTCCACCAACGGACAGGTCATGAGGGAGCGTTACTGGTACGCAAAATATTTGCGAAGCCTCTTTTTGTTTTCTTTCCATGAGAACCGGTATGTTTTCGAGAGATATCAGGGAAGTCTCCCGGTGTGGTATACTGCGCGAAGGAGCCACTTAAGTCGACGTAATGCCCCACGACTTCGATGTTAACTCCTTGTGAGTGCGGGTAAAAAGGGTTCGCTGCTGTTTTCCGCCCTCACACAGGCCAAAGCTAAACTGGTAACTTCTTACTATATACGTTGATGTCAAGTGGAGGAGTCCATTACGCCAGGGACCTCCATCCCTGATCCCGATTTCTCCTGCCTTAGTCCTGGGCAGCGCCGTGTTCCACATCCCGTCCTCCTCACCTCATTTACACCATCAATACTCTCTCCAGTCGACTACGACATCTCGGTGTCATTTTTCGACTTATCCTTTCGGTATGAGAAAGAGTGATGAAACATATTGAGAGGAATGTGGCAGGTAGGCCTTAAATTGGTGTTTGTTAACAGGATGTAAAGAGCTTGTTGCTTATCTCGCCTATATGGGAGCCGGTGGCTGAGCGGACAGAACACTGGACGCGTGATCTGGTGGTCCAGGATTCGATCCCGGGCGCCGGCAAGAAACGATGGGCAGAGTTTCTTTCACCCTGATGCCACTGTTACCTAGCAGTAAATAGGTACCTGGGAGTTAGTCAGCTGTCACGGGCTGCTTCCTGGGGGTGGAGGCCTGGTCGAGGACCGGGTCGCGGGGACACTAAAGCCCCGAAATCATCTCAAGATATATCTCTTCACGTCGTTTATAGTGTATTTCCATGGTTGTTTATAATGAATTTCCAAGGATTTTTTTAGTGTATTTCTATGGTAGTTTACAATTTCCTTCTGCGTCACCGTCGGGAGAAGTGAAAGTGAGGTGTTGGGTTGTGATGGGAGATAGAGGTGTCTCTCAGTGGCTCCAACCTGCCAACGTGACCGGAGGGGGGGGGGGGGGGGCAACCCCTTAATCCCCGGGTGAGGTCATGAGGGAGCCTTACTGGTGCGTGAAATGTATGCAGAGACCCTTTTCTTGACAGGGAACCCGGATTATATTCTTGAGACTTCAAGGACGTCTTCCGGTGCGGTATATACCGGGCGAAGGGAGCCACTTATGACAAAGCAATGTCCCGACTTCGACGTTAACTCCCTGTTGTAGGGGGTTGCGGATTCAACGGTGCTGTTCTCCCTCTTGACACAAGCTACGTCTACAGTGGTGGCTCCTCCTTGTACTTGTTGATGTCGACTGCAAGATTCTATTATGCCAGAGACCTTCACCTATGATCCTGATTTCTCCTTCCTTAATCCAGGGCAGCGTCGTGTTCCAGATCCCTGCCTCGTTGCCTTTCCTTCAGTATCTCCAATACACACACAGTCTTCATCAGTAAACAGACTACGTAAGAGAAATCAACATTTAATTATGTATAAAAAAATAGGCTTGACGAATCTTAGTGAGGATGAATTTAGTTGGAATTTAGTTAGATTAGAAATTTAAAGCATTAGCTATTAATGGTTGGGGAGAGGGGGGATTGAGGGGTATGTGGGTAGATCCCGACCCACCTATGGTTACCTATGATCCTCCTTGAACGACTATCTGTCACCCTACAAAGTTTTGGTGAGGCTAGAGCTCCGAGTCTTCCACCCTCGAACTGGAAGACGGACAACCCAACAAACTGACATCGAGGCCCCCGACTAGGGCGCCGAGGCTCCTGACTAGGGGCGCCGAGGCCATTGGCTAGTACGCTGGAGTTATCTTCCCCGTCAGCCTCCGTACGAAGTGGAGATGGATGCCACGCTCCGCGTTGGAGTGAAGATGGATGCCGTCCTCCACGTGGGAGTGGAGGTGTGGCTCAGCCAGTGGACAAGTCCGACCCTAACCATAAGGCTCTACGCTGTTCGACCGTCACTTGAGGTGGACAACCTTGAAAAGGTATTAAATTTTAAGAGTTGATTTGAGCATCGACTTTTATGTCGAATATGGCCCGTCCTCCTCCCAGATCCCTTCCAATTGCTGTGTACTTATACTTCCAGAGAAACAAAATGGGGTTGGGATTCGTTTAGTAGTGTTAAGTAAGAATTACCGGTGACGAGTTTTCATAGAAAAGTATAAAGATTTAACAAAGTAAAAAAAGAAAAATTATTTTAACCTCCAAGATTTTCATACCTCTGATACTTAAAGAACTCAAAGATTTCCACCCATTATATACTTTTAAACATTTTTCAAAATTTTCAATATGACACATTTTTAAAATTCATGAACAACGCTTCGATTCCTTTTCTAAAACTCTCGAAAAAATTATTAATAATTCTTCAGTTTTTTTTTTTGTTTAAGGTCGATACTTTCAAAGGTTTCTTAACTTTCAAGTCAGATTGTCGAGTCTTCCTTGAAAGTTGTCGTGTAAGGAAGTCACTCTCCCTCTACGGCACTTTCCAGTATGTGGCCACAAATATGTTTTTGTGCTTCAAGGCATAAACATCAATTTTTTTTTGTCGCATATGTCTTGGTCCGTAATGGCGCCTGTTTTATGGGTAGTTTCAGCTCAAACATGCAAGTTTTGTTGCCTCATTAACAAAAAACTGAACCAAGCAGCTTTCATTCTTTCAACAACAGCCTTTAAACACACTTTTTTTTTCGACTCGTTTTAGTTGATTGGGAACGCAGAATTGCCAAAAAAAAAACAATATAAATGAATTTTGTGACCTTGTCACAAAATTAGACGAAACAAAGGAGAAGTTAATATGAACAAAAGCCGAAGGATAAGGTAAGAAGATAACAAGTTTTAGTAAAGAGAGGAAAAGAACAAAGATAATTAATAAAGCATAAAAGAGAACAAAAAACAGAAAATACCCTTAATTATTTTTACCTTACACTCTTCACTCCCTTATACACTTACTGTTGTGTCTAGTACTTGCCTCTCCCACTCTCCCCCTCACTCCAGCACTCTCCCTTCTTCCCAGCACACACCCCTCACGCCAACACAACCCCATTAACCCAACACAATGTGATAGCCAAAACAGCGGGGTATATAGTTTCCCCCCCTCAGAACCAATTAATCTCATCCAATAGATGGCAGTGTTAAAACTAGAGAATGCTGAATGGAGTAAGCTCCAAGCAGAGCAGTGAGGTCAGGGTCCGTGTCACTCAGGCGCCCGAGTGTGGAATCACAGTTACATTGCCAGATTGGGAAGTTGGCCAAGCAAGGTCAACCAAGACACTGAAGTAATAATCCCTTTCTTCATGCGAAAGCGTAGCTTTGAGCAACGCAGGTGCCACGGTGGGCCCAGGTGACGGGTGCCACGGTAGCCCCGAGTGATGGCGTATAGTGTGCCATACGCCAGGAGGATCTCGCATGCATCGAAGTGCCGGTACATCAACTGCCAGGCACGACGAACTGACGTCGGTCTAGAATGCTAAGTCATTGAGTGTGAGGAACCGGAACCTGGAGGACTGGTTCTCTCAAGGAGACATATGTGGCTCGAGGAGCTCCCCAGCCTCTTTAACTGTTGTGGAGTTGAACAATTCAGTGTTGGTATGTGTGTGTGTGTGTGTGTGTGTGTGTGTGTGTGTGTGTGTGTGTGTGTGTGTGTGTGTGTATGTGTGTGTGTGTGTGTGTGTGTGTGTGTGTGTGTGTGTGTGTGTGTGTGTGTGTGTGTGTGTGTGTGTGTGTGTGTGTGTGTGAGAGAGAGAGTGTGATAGTCGTGTGAGAGGCTCCTACTATGGCATAAGAGTCTGGCCACTCCGTCCATCACCGGCTCTTGCCTTCAGGAACGGCATGTCTCCAGCTGAGACTAACCAGGGGTGGTTATATCTTGAAGTTATCTTGAGATGATTTCGGGGCTTTTTAGTGTCCCTGCGGCCCGGTCCTCGACCAGGCCTCCACCCGCAGGAAGCAGCCCGTGACAGCTGACTAACTCCCAGGTACCTATTTACTGCTAGGTAACAGGGGCATTCAGGGTGAAAGAAACTTTGCCCATTTGTTTCTGCCTCGTGCGGGAATCGAACCCGCGCCACAGAATTACGAGTCCAGTGCGCTATTCACCAGGCTACGAGGCCCCCTACGAGGCCCCCTACGAGGCTTGTGAAATACAACGTGCGATATAACATCAGATAATAATACAATGCAGTTATAGAATAAGAGGGTAAATATTAGTGTGAAGTTTCTAGCGTTGGAACACTTGTCTCCTTACTCCAACGCGAGCCCCGTCTCTCTCCCAACACTATCCTCTCTTAATGCAACACCCACTAATACTCCATTAGTCCCTTACCTCCCTTTTAAAACACCCTCCCCTCCCTTCACCCCCTTCCCTCACAACCATCTATCCAACTAAAAACTTATATGCTAACTACCTCATTCAGGTGCCAAGAATGGCAGTTTGCATTCGTTAAGTGAGGTCTGGTACATGAGGGAGTCAGGAACACCCGTAGGGCCAGGCTGGGTTATGGTAGTACACACACACACACACACAGGCAACCTTGGTGGTAAATGCGTTACTTATATAGTCAGTCCGTCCTCCCAAGGTTTCCCAACGTCCAGAAAACAGTCAGTGTAAAGTGTCCTCTCCTAACCTACCACAGGACCCAAAACAGGAAACGGGATAGTACAACACTTTCGCGAGCCGCTTCTATTATTTTCTAGTACCACAATTTTTGGCCTTATGTAACGCATACAAGCGATATGCAACGTTCTTAATTATTGGACAGGTTGATTTAGATGTGTGTGCTTTGCAGGATCGAGGATTAAGCTCTTGGACTCCGCCATATCAACAACCTAATGTATTGACTTAGTAGGTATGGAGGACAGAGTGAAAGACAGATTATCCTGAGCATCGCCAGGTGTTCAGGATAGTTCAATATAAAGCAAATTAGTCACTGAATTTGCTTACCTTGAGGTGCTTCCGGGGCTTAGCGTCCCCACGGCCCAGTCGTCGACCAGGCCTCCTGGTTGCTTCCACACATTAATCCTCTACGGTCGCTCGCCGACGTCTCCACCAAGGTCGTGAGAGACTGCGTCAAGCCTTTTCATTCACCTAGTCAAGTCGTGTAGGAGTAAAATAACATAGTTTGGCAGCAGGAGAAACATATGAGAGTGTTATAGTTGCGTGGTGCGTATACAGGTCAGAGGTGAAGTAGGTCAAGGGCAGGTGTTGGCTGCCATCCCTTCCACCCCTCTGTTGGGCGTCGCAGGAAAGATGGGACGGGCGCGGAAAGGCGGAGGAGAGGGGATGGAATATGTAGGGGAATGAGAAAGAGAAATATAGAGAGCAATTAATGAAAAAGTTGGATGAATGGGGTGGGTCATTCGAAAACGGGAGACTGCCTTGTCAGAGAAAACGGGAGTAAAGCCAGGGGGTGCTCGTCAGGAATATATTTAAATTCGCTTCAGAGCGAGGACCGCCCGGTGCTCACCTACAGCTCAAGGATACCAGCAAACAGGGCGACCAAGTTGCGCAAAGAGCCTCGTATCCGCCTCGTCCTGAGTTACGAGGTCTCCCAGTTTTCGTGGTCTAGATCGGACGGGTCATCCTCGCCTTGTGTGAAAGTTATATTGACACTGGCGTATGGCCCAGTGAACCTGCGCCCTCTGGGGAGGCCGGGGCGTGTGTATTCACCTAATTGTGCTTGCGGGGGTTGAGCTCTGGCTCGTTGGTCCCGCCTCTCATCCGTCAATCAGCAGGTGTACAGGTTCTTGAGCCTACTGGGCTCTATCATATCTACACTTGAAACTGTGTATGGAGTCAGCCTCCACCACATCACTTCCTAATGCATTCCATTTGTCAGCTACTCTGACACTAAAAAAGTTCTTTCTAATATCTCTGTGGCTCATTTGGGCGCTCAGTTTCCACCTGTGTCCCCTAATGTGTGTGCCCCTTGTGTTTGTGTGTGTGTGTGTGTGTGTGTGTGTGTGTGTGTGTGTGTGTGTGTGTGTGTGTGTGAGATAGTGTGTACTCACCTGTTTGTACTAACCTATTTGTGCCTGCTGGATCGAGCATTGACTCTTGGATCCCGCCTTTCGAGCCATCGAAAGCTGCCAAAATGACTCCGGTCCTATTTCTCTATCATATCTACTTTTAAAATTATGAGTAGAGTTTGCTTCCACAACCTGCTTCTTAAGTGCAGTCCATTTTTCCACTACTCTCACGCTAAAAGAAAACTTCCAAATATCTCTGTGACTCATCTGAGTTTCCAGCTTCCACCCATGTCCCCTCGATCTGCTGTTATTCCGTGTGAACATTTCGTCAATTTCCACTCTGTCAATTCCCCTGAGTATTTTATGCGTTCTTATCATATTCTCCCCTCTCCCTTCTTTTTTCTAGTGTCGTAAGGCTCAGTTCCTTCAGGCGCTCTTCATACCCCATCCCTCGTAACGTTGGGACGAGTCTTGTTGCTAACGTCTGAACCTTTTCCAGTTTCCTTACGTGTTTCTTCAGGTGGGGACTCCATGATGGCGCGGCATACTCTAAGACTGGCCTCATGTAGGCAGTGTAAAGCGCCCTAAATGCCTCCTTACTTAAGTTTCTGAAAAATGTTCTAACTTTTCCCGCTGTAAAGTACGCTGCTGTCGATATCCTATTTATATGTGCCTCAGGAGTTAGATTAGGTGTTACGTCCACGCCCAGGTCTCTTTCTCGAATCGTCACTGGTAGGCAGTTCCTCAGGTGTGTGTGTGTACTCACCTATTTCACCTATTTTTGCTTGGGGGCGTTGAGCTTTGGCTCTTTGGTCCCGCCTCTCAACTGTCAACCGACTGGAGTACAGATTCCTCAGCCTACTGGACTCTATCATATCTACATTTGAAACTGTGTATGGAGTCAGCCTCCACCACATCACTTCCTAATGCATTCCATTTACTAATTACTCTGACACTGAAAAAGTTCTTTCTAATGTCTCTGTGGCTCATTTGGGTACTCATCTTCCACCTGTGTGTGTGTGTGTGTGTGTGTGTGTGTGTGTGTGTGTGTGTGTGTGTGTGTGTGTGTGTGTGTGTGTGTGTGCTTACCCTGACAATGGTCACAGGGACGCAAGATCCAGCTCTTCATACCCCGCCTACTAGCTTCCATGTACCTGTTTTGATATCATTAAACTTTCCTGATTTTAAAATTCCTTGCTGAACCTGACTTTAAAGTTCTAGGTGAAGGTGGCTTTTGCGACTTTTTCTTTCAGTGCATTCCCCTTGTTGACCACTTGTAAAGGGAACTGGTTTTTTCATACATTTCTTCGACTGATTTGCATTTCCAGCTTCCTCCTATGTCCTCTTGTCCTACTTTTCCTACAATTTAGAACGCTCACTCCTTGTCTGTCTTGTCCCTTCCTCTCTGTGCCTTGTATGTTGTGATCATGTCCTCTCTGCTCAGTCTCCTGCGTTTAACTCTTCACTAATTGTGTTGATTACAGTTGTGAGTTTAGGAAATAATATTGAAATAAGAGAATACACACTGGCACTCGATGTTGTGTTAACGTGGATTCTAACACTGGTACTCACGATGCTGTCCATGTTGATGTCTTGTCTGTGATGGCAGGTCATGCTGATGGCAGGTCATGCTGAACTCTTCACTCTCTGTGAAAGCATCGGTCGTGAACTCTTCCGCTGGTATCTTGGGCTGCTCAGAAAATATATAGCGTGTGACTTATTGCATGACTTGCGACTGGGTCTTAAGAGGCGATAAGGCAAGTTTTATTTGCTGAAGATTTTCCAAGGACCAAAATTCGAAAACTTTAGTTATTTTTTTCTTCGGCAGACTTAAGAACATGAACTTTGCTGGTGTGCTATTGCAACGATCTTATTCAAGACGATACCTGTGGGTCATTTTCTTGCAATAAAATGGAAAGACCACCTGGCTACTGCGAATGGGAGGTATGGCAAGAGTTATCCTCCTGAAGAAACAACGCATCTTTGCTATTATATGAAGAATACTCCAAGGAGGTCGTCTCTCTTTCCATCTCTATCTTTCGAGATTCTTCTCACCAGCCGGAACTGAAAATGTTTGCATAAAACATGATCCGCCCGCGCCATGGACGATTAACTCGACTTAAGATTCACAAGTTGTAACACTTAAGATAGAGTGAGAGATATTTCTGTTGTCTAAGTTAATAGAGAAGAGCGCCCGGCTAATAAAAAATACAGAGATGGGGGTTTCTGCACACACACACACACACACACACACACACACACACACACACACACACACACACACACACACACACACACACACACACACACACACACACACACACACACACACACACACACGCGTAATAATCTAATTTATTCCTTTACCTCTTGAATGATACAGTTCGTTTTGGTCTGACAAATGGTTATTGAAGTTGATAAAAAACACTGGCTATTAGCGGTGCCACACTGGCTAGTAGTGGTGCCACACTGGCTAGTAGTGGTGCCACACTGGCTAGTAGTGGTGCCACACTGGCTAGTAGTGGTGCCACACTGGCTAGTAGTGGTGCCACACTGGCTAGTAATGGTGCCACACTGGATAGTAGTGGTGTCACACTGGCTAGTAACGGTGCCACACTGGCTAGTAGTGGTGCCACACTGGCTAGTAGTGGTGCCACACTGGCTAGTAGTGGTGCCACACTGGCTAGTAGTGGTGCCACACTGGCTAGTAGTGGTGCCACACTGGCTAGTAGTGGTGCCACACTGGCTAGTAACGGTGCCACACCGGCTAGTAACGGTGCCACACTGGCTAGTAACGGTGCAACACTGGCTAGTAACGGTGCCACACTGGCTAGTAACGGTGCCACACCGGCTAGTAGTGGTGCCACACTGGCTAGTAGTGGTGCCACACTGGCTAGTAGTGGTGCCACACTGGCTAGTAGTGGTGCCACACTGGCTAGTAGCGGTGCCACACTGGCTAGTAATGGTGTCACAGGGCCGGTGCCCGGCCCTGTGGATGTTCCAGAGGGGGCCCCTGTGGTGTAGCCTCCTGACCTGTCACCTCCTGTGGTGCCACCCACTGGGTTACCCCCAGCTGTGTTGCCGGCCCCCGTGCAGCTGACCCGTTCCAGGGGGTATGATTGCCCGTCCGAAGGGTGTCGTCCCGATTGAGGATCTGACTGCTTTTTTTTTTACTACTCCCCGGCCGCCCGTCATGTGGGAACGGGTGGCGCCGCTTCCCCTTTGCCCAAATACTATTTGGGTTCCTCGTGTGCGTACCTTCGTGTCAGAGCTTCCGGATATTATGGTGCACCCTTCTGAGCGTTATCTTCATGATGAGCAGCCTGAGATGTGACTGCGGAAGTGTTCGAACGTCAACAGTTGTGAGTCGTGTGTAAACCGTTTTTCATTCATAAACAGGGGGTTTGGTGGGTGCATGGAATCACTTTTGGGTTGAAACCGAAACTGAAATCGGTTTCAACCCTTTTATCCTGTCGTAGCTCAGTCGATTAAGGCAGTGTCTGGGATGCTCCCGGACGCAGGTTCGAATCCTCGTCACGGCCCTTGTGGATTTGTTCACTTTTGGGTCTTTGTTTGGAGGACGGGCTGCATTAGCATCGTGGAATCGATTCATATTGCTAATATGAGCCGCGAGTCAGGCAACTCTGAGTCCTCAACTCTTTTGTTTACATATTATTTTCGTCTTCGGGAAGGTGGTTGTCAGGTCTTTTATATCTTTTGACAAAGATAAGTCTTGGAGATATGGCGAATAAGTCTTGGACTTATTAGAATATATAAATATTGTTTAACAACTTTAAACGTTTGCACGTATAGAAAAATAAAGATTACATCTATTATCTTGTGATATTTGTCCTCATTAGTAACGTGTTTTTATATACCTACTATATAGATGCCACACTTGTGACAGGTAAAAACATTCTTTTTTGGAAAAACAGCACCATTTGTTGCACGTAAAAGCAACACATGCTATACTAAATATGTTATGATTCCATTTCAATGTTTCCGATTGCATTGATAAAATAAATTTTCATAGATTTCGATTTATTTTCATTTTGATTGAATTATTTTATGTGACATTGTGTTGGAATTGAGCTGTGTTGTTTACCATACCGTTCATCTCTTGAGTATAGTTTATTTTTTATTTTATCGTTGTTTTTCATTTCGTTTTTTTTAACTGTTCTTATTTTTCAGTGATGGGAACATCAGATCATTTGGGAACACATCGGACGAGGGAGGGTGGGGGGGGGGGGGGAAATGGTGGGGGAGAACGAGGAAGGGGGGGAATGGTGGGGGATAACGAGGAGACGGGAGTGGGAAATGGTGGGGAGGACGAGGGGACGGGGGAGAGGGAAATGGTGGGGGAGGACAAGGGAGACGGGGGAGTGGGGGCTGGTTGGGAGGACGTGGGGACGGGGGCAGTGTAGAATAGTGGGGAGGACAAGGGGACAGGGGAGTTGCACGTCGCTGTGGCTCAGCAACAAGCATGCATTGCTGAGCCACAGCAACGCATGGCCGGGTACAGCTAGTTACAAATAAATTCAGATGAAAAAAAAGAGTAATTTACATACGAACATGAAACTAATGTCCCCGTTCTGTAACGGACTTCCCAAAAATCCTCAAAGAACAGAACAGAATGCCTATACGATATTTAGGAAATGAAAACATATATTTTGTAAATTTGATTGGTTTTAATACCAATTGTAAATACGTATGTTAAGAGAATATCAACTCTAGCCTACCACCCACGGACTCAGGAGCAAGCAGGCGCCCTAACAGAGCCAGTATATCTTTCGAGCGTTGACCCGTGATGACCTACCCTGGACAAAGAGAATCCCTTTACGAGCGTTTATCTCAGCCAATTAAACACCTGGCCTGCAGTTGAGCCATGACCTTTGACGTCATAACGCAATCCGTGACTTTAGGAAGTGGTTATGGAGAGATTTGTTGGCTATCGGGAGGAAATTATCTGGGGGAAGAACCAAGCTATTACGACTATATAGCACTTGGAAGTGGTCAGGATAAGGATTTCGGCTAAGACGGGAGGGAATGGAATGGTGCCCAACGCCTTGGACAGTCGGGGATTCTACGCCGACCTGCATGAAGCAAATCCGTCGTCCTACCCTTTGCTGTTTTAGATTCAGCTACTCGGAACAAAAAGTTCCAAGCAGCACGGGCTATGCTGCAAACCCGTCCTCACACTAGGCTGTTTCAAGCAGCGGCCATCCTCCCCAGACGCATTCATCAATTTTAACATACTGTGTATTAAAATTGGGTTTGTTCTCATATATAAATTAATATTATTATACATAAAAATTCTATTAGGCGTGAGTTAGGTTAGGTTAGGTGTTTAGGTTCAGTTGGTGATTATTTGTATTTGAAGTACGCGGGTGAAGCATTTATAGAATTGTGGTTCGAACAGGGAACGTGAACGAAGCACTTGTTTCGGAAGTGTTCGGGAGTCGTCAGTGTCGAGTCGTGTGTAAACCACTTTTCATTAAAAACACAGGGGGTTTGGCGGCTGGATTAACGAGCTTGGATCTTTTCTTGCGAGTACGGGCTGTCTGGTGCAGCCCGTCCTCTCATACAAAGATCGTTCGTAGTCCTAAGGATCCAGGTTCGATTCCCGGTCGAGGTGGAATCAAATGGGCAGAGTTCTGTTCACCCTGATGCCTCTATTCACCTAGCAGTAAATAGGTACCTGGGAGGTAGATAGCTGCTACGGGCTGCTTAATGGGGATGTGTGTTAGAGAGAAATATATGTAGTAGATATACAAGAGAAAGAAATAGATTGGTTAGAAAGGCGGAATCCAAGAGCCTAGAGCAGCAAGTTTTTTCTTTCAGCGCCTCAGTGTCGCGGTCCAAAGGGGTAATGCCCGCTGCGTCCTCGGTTCCTGCCCAGCGTCGGAGGAGTTCGAAGAAATCTACAGCCTCTAGGAAACAAGCTTCCTCTTATGTTCTCTTAATGTTAAGTTTTTGGTAAACAGTCATATATGTAACTGTATAACCTTGCATAATAAAGTGTAAAAAAAAAGTGGGTGATAGGAGAAGTGAACACTCATACGTATTCAGAATTAAATGGCAAGTTTTTCTCTGAATGTCTTGTGTTGCCTTCTTTGAGGCAATCGTATCGTATCGTAATCGGATCGTATAGGCAATAGCTCAATTCTGCAGACACAAATAGTAAATAGTAAAATACACACACACACACACATACTCCACCTCGTTAATACACCGACAACTAGAAGCGACGAATATCTCATACAGGAGGCATTGGATAACAGCTGAGGTATCCGCCTTATCTGAGCAGTAAATATCTACGACTGAAATGATCCTGTTATCTGGACGTCCGGATACGTAATTTGATGCTCTCATGCCAGAAAGAAGTGAGGACATTTGTCTTGCTAATACTTAAAGAGGAGAGGGTGAGAAGAGTGTGTTCTTATCTCTCCTTCTCATCCTTCCTGTTTTATTTTATTGTGTTGTTTATTCTCTATTTCCCTGTCTCCTTCCTTTCAAATATTTGTGAAAATAACTAAATTGGCTTCTTATACATTAAGAAAAACTGTTTACTTGGCTTGCTTTGATTTAGTATGTTAAAAAATAAAATTGTAATGGGTTAACAATAATTAAAAACAAATTTAATACAGTAAAAATGTAATTTTTAATGCTCTCGCGCGTTGTATGCTTGCTCCAGAGAGCTAGTTCTGGAGCATAGATGCAAACCTCAGGAAGCAATAATCAAAACTCAAACCAAACCATCTACCCTTTCTTTCTCAGTGGAAAATAAGGCTAAGTTCAGTTTTCCATGAAAGATCTCATTTGTGAGTTTTGAGATGTTAAACACCCTTAGGATCTGGTAATGAGAGACTTAGACGAGAGAAGCTAATTATCTAGCAGGAAGTACTCGTAACATCTGTCGTATGGCATATAATAATACAGTATGTCATATAATGACATACGGTAATAACTTATAATGCTAAGAATCTTACCTCCACGTGTACATAGCGTATGACTTAAACGCTATGGTATTCGTGCCTTGACTTGGATGGGGAAGGGGGGAATAGGATTTATATTTGATGCCTTCGTAAAGTATACATAGGGTACTCTACCCTAGGGAATAGTACTACCCTGGGGTACACTACCCTGAGGTACAGTACCTTTAGATACTTTATCCTGAGGTAAACTATCCTTGGGTACAGTACTCTGAGGTACAGTACCTTGGAGTACATTACCCTGAGATACAATACCTTGAGGTGCAGTACCCTGAGGTAAACTACCCTGGGGTACAGTACCTTTGGGAAAACTACCCTGAGATACAGTACCTTGAGGAACACTGCTCTGAGGTACAGTACCCTGGGATACAGTACCTTGAGGAACACTGCCCTGAGATACAGTACCCTGGGATACAGTACCTTGAGGAACACTACCCTGGGGTACAGTACCCTGGGATACAGTACCTTGAGGAACACTGCCCTGAGGTACAGTACCTTGAGGAACACTACCCTGGGGTACAGTACCTTGAGGAACACTACCCTGAGATACAGTACCCTGAGATAAGGTACCTTGTGGTACACTACAGCGAGGTACACTTGCGTTTATGATGTGTTCGTGTGAGAAACCATAGTTGATGGCAGTCTTGTGTGTTCTGTTACTTATAATTTTTTCGATGAATTTTGTCTATTATATTTAGATGAATTTATTACATATATATAGATTTTCATACATTTAAATTTGTTACAATTCCCTAGAAGACTCGCTATGTAAAACTTTAATTTTTAGGTATCATTTGTTTTCACATTCTTTATGAACCCTGTAATATTTTAAATAAATGTTTACGCATAGATTAATTTGCGTTTTCACTATAGTCAGCATACAATCGTCATAAGATACCGCTTAGAAACACCCGTCAACGCTAAGCATAAAGCAACACAGGCAACAGAATTCACAAGGCAACGCAAACCGGCATTTAAAAACATTAAGCAACACAAGCAAACTATCATTAACTTCAGGAGAAGAGGTCAGGTCAGGAGGACATTTACGAGGGCGAGTTATGCTCTTGAGTTGTAAATCACCTGTTTTTCTGCAGGATGATCCGGTAAGCCTTGGCTCTTCTTGGTGAGAGGAAGCTGCCACACACACACACTCAAGGTTTCTCTCCCTCCCTCCCTCCCTCTCTCTCTCTCTCTCTCTCTCTCTCTCTCTCTCTCTCTCTCTCTCTCTCTCTCTCTCTCTCTCTCTCTCTCTCTCTCTCTCTCTCTCTCTCTCTCTCTCTCTCTTTGTCTTATAATATATGTAATTATCTCGTTTATTTATTTCTGTACTCTCATTCTCGTGGTTTAAGTGGCAGAACAAATTTATTTCAATCAATCAATGCCTCTTAATATATCACATTACCTCAACTACAGCCGACATCTTTGCCGAGCGATATGCTTCGATAGGTGAATTCTTGAATAACCACATGACGTGAGGTCAAGTTAACTGTTAACTATAGTCAAGTTAAGACCGCTACAGTTAACTGTGGAGAAAAGGTGCGACTTAAGTAGTTACCTTTTAATGATGGTCACTAAACTGATGTGCAAAAATGTAGAAGATGAAGTAAATATTTACCATGATGTAAACTGACAACCTGTATTGTTCTTCTTCTATAAATACCATTCACAACTTTTCCCCCTTAATAAATAATCCGGTTAAGATTACTACTTGGTCATCGTTGAAATCTCCGAGTGCAATTGTTCATTCTACAAATAATTTTTGAGCTTGCGTCGTCTTTGTAGGTCATTAAATTTATATACAGAAAACTATACAAATATTGTATCAATTTTTCATTCACCTCGACTGTATGGGTCTCGAACCCATACATGTGTTAGGCCGTAGTACATTTATATGTACATACAATATGAATGTACATACAATTTATATGTATTTGTATGTACATATACATGTACATTCAATACTGTACATTTATACTGGTCTTAAGCGTTTTCATTTAATTCATAAAAAGATTGTTATGCCTAAAATAATATAAAAATCATACATACCTATTGTATTTTGTTTCAGATATTTGTTGACAGGGTAACTATCTGTGTCGTTTCATAAAAATGTGTTATTAACGAGAAAATGATTATCTGTGGCAAATTACAGCTTCGGCCGTAAGGGTGAGAGTTTGGGAGTATTGACGAGTTGATCTCGTCATTGATCACCGGTAAGTGTGGATCACTATTATTCTGCCATCACACTGTGGCCTGATCTTTCTTGTTGCCATTAGAGTAAACAGAATTGGATGAGGTGTGTCTCTCAATCTTTCAAGTTCTATTTCCCTTTCTCTATTTTGTGTTGCGTTGTCTTTTTAGACTGTGGTCGCTATCATTCTCTCCTCTCTCTCTCTCTCTCTCTCTCTCTCTCTCTCTCTCTCTCTCTCTCTCTCTCTCTCTCTCTCTCTCTCTCTCTCTCTCTCTCTCTCTCTCTCTCTCTCTGTCTCTCTCTCTCTCTGTCTCTCTCTCTCTCTCTCTCTCTCTGTCTCTCTCTCTCTCTCTCTCTCTCTGTCTCTCTCTCTCTCTCTCTCTGTCTGTCTGTCTCTCTCTCTCTCTCTCTCTCTCTCTCTCTCTCTCTCTCTCTCTCTCTCTCTCTCTCTCTCTCTCTCTCTCTCTCTCTCTCTCTGTCTCTCTCTCTCTCTGTCTCTCTCTCTCTCTCTCTCTCTCTGTCTCTCTCTCTCTCTCTCTCTGTCTGTCTCTCTCTCTCTCTCTCTCTCTCTCTCTCTCTCTCTCTCTCTCTCTCTCTCTCTCTCTCTCTCTCTCTCTCTCTCTCTCTCTCTCTCTCTCTCTCTTTCTCTCAACCACAGATCTGTCTTTCTTTTTCCTTGCACTCTCTGACTCGACGCGATGACGCCCAAGTCAGATTTCTGAAACCAGCAATTTCTAATATTGGGAGGAAATGCCTGTGTAGCAGAGGAGGTGTAATAGGCGGCCGTAGATGCAAATTGGGTTATTATCTACCTAGCAAATTTGATGCCAAGCGCTGGATAGCACAACATGAGTTGCAAGACATTGGGAAATTATCATTTGGGGTGAAATCGTTTATAATATTATGATAAACGAATTCCATGAGATGTGGACAAAATTGTAGGTCAGCTTTTTGTTATCTTGATTGGGTTTAAGAATTTGTTGACATTAAGTTTACTGAGTTATTTTTAAATATTCAGTGATTGTTTTGTCGACATATAAGAAAGTTGGATTAAAAGGGATAACTATTAGTATAACGAACTGGAATTACGTCAAGAAATACATCAATTTTACTGGATTCCTCACAATAATACCAAGTTGTGTATCTCATTTCTAATACTTTCGTTAATATTCTTCATGTATGAATATACATTTTGCATTTTTGTCTTGTGAAAAACTTGTGAAGAGGTTATGTAAGGTTATTCTTGTGCTATTCACCTTAATCTTATGCTATTTTCTTATAATAATGTATGATTATAACAATATAATTAATTGCAGAATGCTTATTGACCCATGCAAGGCAGCTCCTATTTATATCACCACTTGAAACAAGGCAGTGACTCCAAATCCCTTATGTTACCCCGGTAATCAGCCTCATAAATCTACAAACCTAGTTCCAAACTAGTATACCTACTGTTCGGAATCAAAATATCTAATTTTGACCCGTTGTTTTGTGCTCTATTTCATTATTTTAGTGCAGAAGAAAATGATGGATTTAGATCATGATAAATTGCGTACGGAAATTATTTGAAATTGTATATATATATATATATATATATATATATATATATATATATATATATATATATATATATATATATATATATATATATATATATATATATATATATATATATATATATATATATATATGTATATATATATATATATATATATACATATATATATATATATATATATATATATATATATATATATATATATATATATATCTGTGTGTGTGTGTGTGTGTGTGTGTGTGTGTGTGTGTGTGTGTGTGTGTGTGTGTGTGTGTGTGTGTGTGTGTGTGTGTGTGTTTACTAGTTGTGTTTTGCAGGGGTTGAGCTTTGCTCTGTCGGCCCGCCTCTCAACTTTCAATCAACTGTTTACTAACTAATTTTTTTTTTTGCACATCACACACACACACCCCAGGAAGCAGCCCGTGACAGCTGACTAACTCCAAGGTACCTATTTACTGCTAGGTAACAGGGGCACTTAGGGTGAAAGAAACTTTGCCCATTTGTTTCTGCCTCGTGCGGGAATCGAACCCGCGCCACAGAATTACGAGTCCTGCGCGCTATCCACCAGGCTACGAGGCCCCTACACTGTGTGTGTGTGTGTGTGTGTGTGTGTGTGTGTGTGTGTGTGTGTGTGTGTGTGTGTGTGTGTATATAACTTTAGACACACCCACCAGGGGACTCGAACACTGGCCATCAAGATGGCAGGTACGCACTTGTATCCACTACACCATACTTCAGAGCCCTAAAGAGGTGGGAATTCCGGGGTATTTAACCAACCAGATATTCCATCCTCTCCAATCAGTACCGCTCCTGTGCCAGGTAAGTCCACTACGGGCTCACCATAGTCTGTGCTACTTGCCCCGCTCCTTTGCCAGGTAAGTTATGGGCTCACCATAGCCCGTGCTACTTGGAACTTGTTCTGAGTAGCTGAATCTATAACAACAACCCATCCTCTCCAGGCAATGAGACAGTGAGGGATCTCTCGCGTTTCTGTCGCGATCTCATGCGAAACATCCCTCACTGTCTCATTGATATATCTATATATATATAAATATATATATATATATATATATATATATATATATATATATATATATATATATATATATATGTATATATATATATATATATATATATATATATATATATATATATATATATATGTAAGGACAAGACAAGAACATATCGATGCCAACACAGAAGACAATGTCCAACATAATAGGCCAATTACACTGGATTAATCTTTGTGTTTAGATAGGAGCTGCCTCGTATGGGCCAATAAGCCTTCTGCAGTTACCCCTATGTTTCACCTGACATATATATATGTATATATATATATATATATATATATATATATATATATATATATATATATATATATATATATATATATATATATATATATATATATATATATATATATATATATATATATATACTGTTTTGTACAAGGTTTTTCTTCTGACTGAACTTCCTGGCTAATCAGAATAATGATATTTCAGCTCTCGAAACGTTGTGAAGAACCTGTGAAAAGGTTTGATTCGGTGTTCGGTTTAAGGTCTATCAAGCTCTCTCTTAAATCTGTTGTTGTACGTTTATTAATGCCGCCACAAGAACTTGCTGGTCAACCTTGCAAGTATACATTTGTCCTGAAAATTGTCCAGGACTCAAATAAAGTCTCAGTGTATATGCACCGAGGAGATGACTATACCTCTCAGTGTATGTACAGTGAAAAGAAAATGGGTACACTTCTCGGTCTGTATATAGATCTTATCAACCCCCCATCTCCCACCTCATTCCCCCTTCCTTGTGCTCTCCATTACTAATACCCCTTCCTCCCCATCACCCACTCCGCTGCCCCTCAAAGGATAGCGGAGGAAGCCTGAAATGTAAGTCTTGAGCGGGTTCCTTATGTCACACATCAATGCAGAGAGGCGTTGGTGACTCATACTTCAACGATGGTGGGGATGATGGTGATGATAGTGACGATGACGGAGATGGATGGATGGATAATGATAATCGTAGTAATGATGGTGATGAATATGACAGTGAAGATAATGGAGATGGTGCTGAATGCTGTGATGTCTATAGCCTTGAAGACCACAGTGATTATACCAGTGATCTGGTCTGTCTGTTCTCGCCTCCCATATTCCTTCTAGTCTACCCTTATTCCCTCTATCTCTATCTTTCCCCCCCCCCACCCTTCGCTTCCTGACTCTATTCCCTATTGCTTTTCCCCTCTTCTCACCCAAACCAGTACCGCATTCTCACTATATAACCCTTTATTCTCTTCCCCCCCTTCGTGTCTCCCCCCTTCAACCCCCACTTAAACCCTTCATAACCTTGACCAATGTCAGTACCCGTGCAACAGACAGATGGCATACCTTGTTACCCCGGCAACCAGTTTGATGAGGGGGAGGTGGAGGGTATGGAGAGGGGGGGGAGGTGAAATAGGCTAGAGGGAAGAGGAGGAGGAGGAGGAGGTAGGAGAGATGAGAGGGATTTACTGTGGTGTCTTCTTCTATGGTATGACCTTTGAGGTCTTTGGCTGAAAAGACCCACACACACAAAAAAGAGGGGAGTGGGAGCAGAGTGCGATAAGTGGCGGAGGGAAAGTGATAGAGGATTAGTAGTTGATAATTATATTATAGAGTGAGGTAAAAAAAAAATAAAAGGCTTCTGCTAGTGGGGTTGATCCTGCTGTTACTGCTGCTAATGGAGTTGTTCCTACTTGTGTTTCTGCTGCTTCTGCTGTCGTTGGTGATGCCGCTGATGCTGCTGAGTGGAGGGGAATGCGAGTAGGAGCAGACAGGTGGGAAGCGAGTATGAGAGTTGGTGAGAAATACTCATTTAAAGGTATTGTGGCATAGATGAGGTTGTTTAGGTGGAAGACTGTGCGTAGAGACGCTCATGTAGAAGGTAGAATATGGACCGTAGAAGCCGGGGTATCTACGATCTCTCTGTAATTTATTTTGTCACCTTGACTAATTTCTTCATGGTGTTTTCTATATTGAAGTACATGGACATTTATAAACAAAAAAATGCACGCACTTTGACGTTGTCAGAACTAACGATCGACCTCCGTTACCCCCTGTGCACAGTCTTAAGACTGTTAACGCAAGATAACTTCCCCAGTTCACACAGCACGAAGATGTAGAGAGTAACTCACAATAATGTGGCTGAAAAATTAGACACATGACGTTGCGGTCCAGGAGGGGACTGAAACGTCGTCATTTGAGATATATACAAGAGTTGTTACATTCTTGTACAGCCACTAGTACGCGTAGCGTTTCGGGCAGGTCCCTGGAATACGATCCCCGCCGCGAAGAATCGTTTTTTCATCCAAGTACACATTTTACTGTTGCGTTAAACAGAGGCTACAGTTAAGGAATTGCGCCCAGTAAATCCTCCCCGGCCAGGATACGAACCCATGACATAGCGCTCGCGGAACGCCAGGCGAGTGTCTTACCACTACACCACGGAGACTGTATTTTCATTTATTGTTAGATGTGTGGGTTGGGCGTCTATCTAATGTACATGTCCTCTGCCCTCAGCGACTCAGATCACATAGAATGTACACATTCCATCAGCAGTTTTGGCCAAACATTTCCCAGGAATTGTGTAATGAAAACCATAAAATATATCGGATTTATGTTTTAAAATGTGTTAAAATTTATGTTTTAAAATAAAAAATTATGTTTTAAAATCTTCTCGTAACAAATATAATGAATTTCATTCACCCAAGAAAAGTATGTGCTTATATCAGGTTCCATTTCGAAGTATATTTGCCTCGTCAGATATACAGTTCATTTTTTTTTAGTCTCTAATACTTACTCCCTTACCCTTTGTCAGCGACCAGTTTCTATCATTTTCCCACTATTTTTATCCCTCTTCTATTTGTTTCTTCCTCTCTTTATCCTCTTCCATTTTCCTTCTCCCTGTCTTTATCATCCGTTTTCTTCTCTTCAATATCATCCGTTTTCTTCTCTTCTATATCATCCTTCTTCTCTTCACTTCTTTCTTTACATGACAAATTTTTGTATTGCAGCAATATTGGACGTCTGGACAGTCTCTCCGGGAGATGAATCTTCCGTCGTGTTTGTTGGAGGTTTTGATACAGTCTTAAGCTCCTAAGTCTCCACCATTTAGCTGGCAATAATGACCACTTTCGTCTCACCAACTTAGACTAAGCCAATAATATTATTATACATTGTGATAAGAATACAGGTTGAGCATTGAGCAAACTATAGACAACTTCTTTTCTATACATTTAGTTTATGTTTGCAGATCTTTCGAGGTATTTTGGAACTGTGTAAAGACGATTGACACAGCACTTGTTCAGGTGCAATTGTGTGTGGAACAAGGAGGAGTAGGAGGAGGAGTAGGGCAAGATTTTTTTCTGAGGTACCCCAAGGAGGGCGCCAGGAGTGGGGGCATCACTATAGATGTACGGAGAGGGTATCGTACCCCCTACCCACCAGGAGGTATCGGTGGGTGTAGTGTACCACAGAGGCTTGGAATTCCCTCCACGCCGGAGGGGAAGCCTTGTTCTGCTTGGTCAGCTCCTTGTCCCAGACCTCTCGTAGTTCACTGTGACCTTGATCTTTACTTTCTCTGTCCGTCTGCACATCTGCGGTGTATTTTCCTGCACTAGTTCACCCTTTTGGTGTAGTTTTGTACATTACTGTTGTCGTGTCTTCTTTGGTTAGCCCATGTACATTTGTGTATCATCATTGGTAACCCCACGTACATTTATGTGTATCTTATGGTCTTCGCGTGTACACATATGTGCCACCTCTAGTCTTACATGTACAGTCATGTGTCACTCTTCTGGTACTCCCACGTACACCTATGTGTCACATCTGACCTCTCCATGTACACCTATGTGTCACATCTGACCTTTACATGTACACCTGTGTCACATCTGACCTCCCCATGTACATCTATGCGTCACATCTGACCTCCCCATGTACACCTATGTGTCACATCTGACCTCCCCATGTTCACCTGTGTGTCATATCTGACCTCCCCATGTACATCTATGCGTCACATCTGACCTTCCCATGTACACCTATGTGTCACATCTGACCTCCCCATGTACACCTGTGTGTCATATCTGACCTCCCCATGTACACCTATGTGTCACATCTGACCTCCCCATGTACATTTGTGTGTCATATCTGACCTTCCCATGTACACCTATGTGTCACATCTGCCCTTCCCATGTACACCTATGTGTCACATCTGACTTCCCCATGTACACCTGTGTGTCACATCTGACCTCCCCATACACCCATATGTCACATCTGGCCTTCATATATACACCCAAGTGCTCCTGAGGATGAATCTGGAATTACTGATCTTAACTAATTATTTATGTGAATCTTATAAAAGTATTTTTGTGTCTTAAATAAATTGTTGTATAATATTAAACGAGACGTTAATTTTTCGAAGTGAAAGTTAGGCTCTGCTTGATAAACCGGTTTGGCAGAAAATGACCTTCTCATCTTGTGCTTTGGTTGTTAATGTTGGGCTTGAAGCATTTCAAGACAAAAGCCTGGACAATTATGAGAAATTTAGGCTTCTTGAGCCAGCTTAAGTGCATCGTGGGTATCTGGTTAGGGAGTTTCCTCTTGTATACAGCTTTGGAACGCGTGGTTGCAGGGGAGTTATGTGTCTTAATAAGATGGTGGAAGGCGGGATTGGTGGTGGTGGTGGTGGTGGTAGGTGGTAGTGGTGGTGGAAGGTGGTGCTGGTAGTAATAGAGGAGGTTGTGGTGGTGGCTGCAGTTGTGGTGATAGTGGTAGTGGTAGTTATGATGATACTTGATAGTTGGAGGGGGGGTGGTAAATGGAAGTGGGTAGTGGTGGTGCTGGTAGATGGTAGTGTTTGTGTACAGTGGTAGTGACGGTGGAAGAAGCGGTGTCTCAGCTTAGACACTGTCTTTGTTAATTAGTATATACCTCTCAGTATACGGTAATAGTGTTAATGGTACTTAGTATTGATAGTGGTAGTGGTGGTGGTAGGTGGGGGTGGTAGGTAGTAGTAGTAGTGGTGTATGGTAGTGGTGGTGAAATTAGTAATGGTGGTATTGGTTGTGGTTTTGTTGGTAGTGGTACAATTAGTGGACTTAGGAGACTTGAAGTCCATCTACTTCTTCTGTAGTAACTGGCGCATTATGTTTTCTTTGTCGCATTTAACCTTGAATTTATGGATAGAGATGGTTTCTACAACTTCTTCTTTCAGTTCAATTAACTTGATGACCACCCATAGAAAATCCAAATATTTCCCTATGTTTCGTAACTCTCTTGCGTTTCCGACTTCAAATTATGTCTTTTTGACCTATTTTCCTCCCAGTTTAAACACTATCCTTGGTAATTAGTATATACCCCCTCAGTATTTTGTATGTAGTGATCATGTACCGACTGTTTCTTCTCTTAGTGATAGTTGTAAGATTGAGTTCCGATGAGGTCATCGCAGCTTCGTCTACTGAAGTCTTGTTGGGAATCCACTTAAGCTGTTGAACTTTTTAGGTTACATTTTGTCTTTCAAGGATTGTGGATTCCATGCTGATGCTGCATATTCGAGCACCGGTTTCACATAGATTGTTGAAATTGTTTTGAAAGTGCCCTTATTTTTTGTTTCTAAATGCCTTTTTATTGTCTGACATTAGACTGCCAGATCTATCTCCATGGCTATAAACTTCCAAATCTATCTATATGGCTCCATGGTGATAGACCGATCAGCTAGCTTTGGACATTCTATTCCCATAGAGTTTCTCTTAGTTCAAATATTATAGGCATATTCCACTGCAACTGTAACTCTCATGGGGAGATATTTCAAGGTACAGATTTGAAGCCAGTCTATCAAGGACATTCTAAGCGCAGATCGTGATACATCAGTCATGCTCTCGCTCCAAATAATGCAATTAGAGAAGCTTTAAGCGTTCCCAGTAGTTTAAGCACTTGTCAGAATAAATGTGGGCAAATTACACCAGCCTCAAAATGGGTCTATAATATATGTTACAGCATTTCAGTCAAGAGACTGCAAGTGCCTTGTAACTTATCGTAATTACCGTGGTATCTCTTGATAGTTTCCTGTACTTGAGCATATCATTTGTATTCTTGTTGAGGAGATTATATTATTGTCGTCCTCCAACATCAGATCGTCCAGCAGGGTTACTGTAGAGATCAAGAAGGGAGTATACATACAGAGAGATGGACATACACTCCACACTGTGGGTGTATGTACACTGAGAGTTTAATTTTGTCGTGAACATGGTTGTGGCCTGAAGTATACATGCTGGTTGGTCTGTTAGCGAGTATCAGTGTAGTAATAACCCTTCTAAACGATGATAAGCCTTAAGCACAGCACCAAACCAAACCTTGATGTAACACACTACTTTATGGATGTCCATTTAAATCCCAATGCCCTAAAAAAAATTGAAACTTGACCTCATAGACAGATAATGGAGTACCAGATGTCCTTTATAACCCACGAAATTTATTATTGTGTTTAAAACATCTTTCAATCCAACAATAATAGTTGGATTTCTCCCATCTTTTTGCTTCTTCATTTTAAGCATCATGTTAGACAGTTCTCATACCGAAGCAAGGAACTGCAATCAACTGTATCGGTGCTTCGAAGCAGCGAGTCAGACGGATACTTGCGGCTCCTGACGGCAGTCTGAGACTCTGGAGGATATTTGACCTTTGCAGTTCCCGGAAAGGTTGGTATAGAGGCTTTCCCGTGGTCAGTCTTGATGGCACATGGATTGGTTATTATTTTTAAAGCCGCATCAGTAGTGAGAGCTCACGACACGACAACATTGCTTTGTCCTCCCCCGTGACGCGAACCATGTGAGTTATAACTCGTGGGATGTTTAGGCAGTGTTGCAAAGCTATGTGTCAGAGCTAAATGTTTAAACGAAAGATTAACGATGAGCAAGAACAAGTATAGAGAGTTAAATCTCTCGTGATGGTGATAATGTTAAGTGTTAAATAACATTAAATAGTGATAGTTAACGAACTATTGGTCGTTTACTAAATTGTAATTCGATGACTCTATAATCAAGTATACATATACATTTAACATACATACATTCATATTTTACACTCAAGTTACTACCGAATACTTAGGATGGACACACAAGTTACTATGAAATATTTAGGATGAATACTTAAGTTGTTATTATCCCACAGCAGCTCACTGGGGTCTCTCCCACAGCAGCTGGCTGGGGTCTCTCCTACAGCAGCTGACTGAGGTCTCTCTCACAGCAGCTGACTGAGGTCTCTCTCACAGCAGCTGACTGAGGTCTCTCTCACAGCAGCTGACTGAGGTCTCTCTCACAGCAGCTGATTGAGGTCTCTCCCACAGCAGCTGACTGAGGTCTCTCCCACAGCAGCTGACTGAGGCCTCTCCCACAGCAGCTGACTAAGGTCTCTCCCACAGCAGCTGACTAAGGTCTCTCCCACAGCAGCTGATTGAGGTCTCTCCCACAGCAGCTGGCTGGGGTCTCTCCTACAGCAGCTGACTGAGGTCTCTCTCACAGCAGCTGACTGAGGTCTCTCTCACAGCAGCTGACTGAGGTCTCTCTCACAGCAGCTGACTGAGGTCTCTCTCACAGCAGCTGATTGAGGTCTCTCCCACAGCAGCTGACTGAGGTCTCTCTCACAGCAGCTGACTGAGGTCTCTCTCACAGCAGCTGACTGAGGTCTCTCTCACAGCAGCTGACTGAGGTCTCTCTCACAGCAGCTGATTGAGGTCTCTCCCACAGCAGCTGACTGAGGTCTCTCCCACAGCAGCTGACTGAGGCCTCTCCCACAGCAGCTGACTAAGGTCTCTCCCACAGCAGCTGACTAAGGTCTCTCCCACAGCAGCTGACTGAAATCCCTCCCACAGCAGCTGACTGAAATCTCTCCCACAGCAGCTGACTGAGGCCTCTCCCACAGCGACAGGATGGGGGATCAAATCCCACAGCAGGTGATTGTGGGCCGAGAGATCAGATGGCGGAGATCATAATGATCACAATCATTATGACGTGATTGTGAGGGAAGGAATGGTGAAGTGTGGTGACAAACCGCGACGAAACGCACCAAGATAAATGGTACGGTAATATATACACAGTTCAGAGTGGAAATTTATGAGGCTCACGTAGTTGTGGCTTGTGCCATGGGCGAGATAGCAGGGGGCGAGATAGCAGGGGGAAGAGATAGCAGGGGGCGAGATAGCAGTGTGAAGAGATAACAGTGCGAAGAGATAGTAGGGAGGGAATTAGAAATAGCATGGGGGGGGGGGGGAAGAGATAGCAGGGGGGGGAAGAGATAGCAGGGGGGGGGGAGGAAGAGATAGCAGGGGAGGGAATTAGAGATAACAGGGGAAATTAGAGATAACAGGGGAAAGAGATGGTAGT
>NC_091154.1:37789704-37809704 GCF_040958095.1 Procambarus clarkii | reverse complement strand
TCAAGGCGAGTCTGAAACTTGAGTATAATGAAACACTCGAAGTTTCGTAAATATCCTTCCGTAAACACGTTGACACAATGATGTAAAACAGGGCATTGTAACGAACTGTTCAGATTGGGAATAATTTCCTTATATCGAAACTGGATTACATTTATTCTACTAACTCTTAATGTTCTTTGTCAGAAATACAAACACACACACACACACACACACACACACACACACACACACACACACACACACACACACACACACACACACACATATATTCAGTGAACGTGAATCATTCAAAACTTTGTATAGCACATATATCAGACCAGCCCTGGAGTATGCGACCCCAGCATGGAGTCCATATCTAGTCAAGCATAAGACTAAACTGGAAAAAGTTCAAAGGTTTGCCACCAGACTAGTACCTGGGCTGAGAGGTATGAGCTACGAGGAGAGACTACGGGAATTAAACCTCACGTCGCTGGAAGACAGAAGAGTTAGGGGAACATGATCACCACATATAAGATTCTCAAAGGAATTGATGGGGTAGATAAAAACAGGCTATTTAACACAAGGGGCACACGCACTAGGGGACACAGGTGGAAACTGAGTGGCCAAATGAGCCACAGAGATATTAGAAAGAACTCTTTTAGTGTCAGAGTGGTTGACAAATGAAATGCACTAGGAAGTGATGTGGTGGAGGCTGATTTAATACACAGTTTCAAGTGAAGATATGATAGAGCCCAGTAGGCTCAGGACCCTGTACACCAGTTGATTGACAGTTGAGAGGCGGGCCGTAAGAGAAGAGCTCAACCCCTGCAAGCACAAGTAGGTGAATACACATACACACACACATGCACGCACACACACACACACACACTCTGAATAGTAGTTTCAAAGCGTTATACGACAAAGAGCACTGGGAAGACGGGACATCACGAACGCACCTCTCATTCTGTAACTACACTTAGGTAATTACACTCAGGTAATTACACACACACACTGAACCAGATTCAGAAATGCTGACTCATATCCATGCTACCCCTTCCTCCCCCTCCCCCTCTCCCCACCACCCTTTCCTTCTTGAAATGGCCTCCACATTCCCCCTTCCACATCTCTACCACAAATGGCCTCCACCACCCCCCTACTCTCCCGCCCCGAGTGGCCTCCACCTCCCCCCCCCCTCTCACCCGCTCCAGGGCAGGGCCATCCAGATACAAGAGTCTCTTGGTCTTTGGACAGTTATGTGGCTTCGTACTGAAGACCATCAAGGAAGACCAGTCATTACCACCACTGCAGCTCACTGTGTCACACTAAATACTATACTCTTATTGCTATTATTATTACATTATTATTATTATTATTATTATTATTATTATTATTATTATTATTATTATTAGTATTATTTTTATTATTATTATTATTAGTATTATTATTATTATTATTATTTAATTATTATATTATCAATTTATTGTTAATTATTATTTCTTATATTGTCTCTTTCACCGTCTTTCCATTATATGACATGATAATAGTCAAAAGACTTTTAACGAATTATTATTATTATTTATTATTTTTATTATTAATTGTAAAATTATTAATTATTATTATTATTTTTAATAAAAATTTGTTGTTCAAACACAGTCATCATCACAGAACGATCGTCATCCTCATCTCATTACCATCACTATCATCAAGACAGTCATGTTATTTCATACCATCCTCGTTACTTCTCAGTGCCCAAAACTACGACGTCATGCACATGCGCTGCTCACCACAACAGGCTGCTGGAGTGATATATATAAATAACCATTATATCGTGGACTCTGGATAGTCAGTTCTGTAATGACCATTATCAGCATCAGGCCTCTAAGAAAGGCCAAGAGCAGACGGCGAATACGAAGCTTCTAGAACGACAAAAAGGTGGTCACAGGTTCATTTAGAACACCTTATTGTGGGTTGGTGTTTCTGGCGCGTTCTATAATGTCGTTTACATTCTTGTGCCTGAAGGATGAGTTTATTTGGGAAGCGTCACCCAGTCTTTGAGTGTCCAAGCCGTCATAGGGAGTTGCATTGGGCAGCGCTACTCACCCTGTGAGTGCCCCAACTACTAGTGATAGAATTAGGCAGCGTTACTCATCCTGTGAGTGAACATGGCGCTATATTGACTATATTGGGCAGCGTCACTCATCGACTGAGTGAATATACAGTAATATCAACATATAAGACTCCTCGGGGTATTGTCCATCCTGCCTCAGAGAGAGAGAGAGAGAGAGAGAGAGAGAGAGAGAGAGAGAGAGAGAGAGAGAGAGAGAGAGAGAGAGAGAGAGAGAGAGAGAGAGAGAGAGAGAGAGAGAGAGAAAGAGAGAGAGAGAGAGAGAGAGAGAGAGAGAGAGAGAGAAAGAGACAGATCGACTAAAAAAAAAACACAGTTCTTAAGAACGGAAGAAAGAAAAAGAAAGAGAAAGAAATTGTTCCCGCAAATCAGAATGCCAAAATAATAAACGACAAATAGCCCCATCACTCTAACAGCCGGTATAACTATTTAAATAGAGCCCAAAACAGATGAGTAATTGGCTGACCATTAAGCCACCAGGAAGTCACTAATAATAATGAAGGAGAGAACTGCCCCTCGAAATTGTGCAACAGAGCCAAGGTGAAGCAGTTTAAATGTTCTCGGTCATAAAGTCAACACCAGGACTCTCCCTCGGCAGACAGGAGTGGTCCGAGTCTCTTCCCTTGAAGGCCACCATCTCTATTCTAATCCAGATCCGTGAGGGTATCCTCCTTTTCCGGTGGGAGGGAGATTACCTTGAGGTTATCTTGAGATGATTTCGGGGCTTTATAGTGTCCTCGCGGCCCGGTCCTCGACCAGGCCTCCACCCCCAGGAAGCAGCCCGTGACAGCTGACTAACACACAGGTACCTATTTTACTGCAAGGTAACAGGGGCATAGGGTGAAAGAAACTCTGGTCATTGTTTCTCGCCGGCGCCCGGGATCGAACCCGGGACCACAGGATCACAAGTCCAGGATGCAGGGGGAGCAGGGAGACGATAAGGACTTGGAAGTTTGAGGAGTGGGTTACCTCAAATCTTCCTCATTTGATTCCTTTGAAATCAAACAAAATCACGACGATATTCCTTCCCAAATTTCAAGACATTTCAGGTATCTAAATCTATTTCGTCCCTTCCTCCTCCTCCTCTTCCTCTTCCTTCTCCTCTTCCTCTTCCTCTCCTTCCTCCTCCACAACGTCCCCTACTCCTCACTCCTCGCTCTAAACTCAGCCACAATGGGCACATGGACCCAACCAATCTAAAGTTTATGATACGATATTTATCGTGTATGTCCGCGTTGCTTTTCTCGCTTTTGTCTTTTCCTTTCTTCATGAGACTCCTGGAGTTGTGTGCTGATCCCACTGTGCTCTTTGGCCCTGAGCCCACTGTGCTCTTTGGCCCTGAGCCCACTGTGCTCTTTGGCCCCTGAGCCTACTGTGCTGAGCCCACTATGCTCAGCTGCGTTGAGCCCTTATTGCGTTATATTTAGTGCGATATACTCTTGCTTTGAGCCTCTATATGCTATGTTGCATTAAGCCCCACTATGTTATGTTGCATTGAGCCCACTATGTTATGTTGCATTGAGCCCACTATGTTATGTTGCATTGAGCCCACTATGTTATGTCAGCAACGCATATGCGTTGCTGAGCCATAGCAACGCGTGGCCGGGTACAGCTAGTTTTATATAAATGTGTTTGAGTTTTGGCTGGTGTTAAAACCCTTAAGTTAGTTCCCAAGTTATCAAATGCAGATGTCGTTTGATAAATGGTCCGATAGTGGCAAAATTATTATTATATTTGTTTACAGTCACTATTGTTAAATAAATGGGGTCTCCAGGAGCAGTATATAGTGCTGTAGAAGGAAAGTCAACTACATCCCCCACTACAGGCCGGCTGGGGTGCCTACCTAGAGTCCCAGCACAGGTGGCCCAGATATTAAGGACTGGCTGTCTGAACAGGTCACGGGGAAAATATTCAGAGATGCCCACGAAGCAATTTCATCCCCACGCTGTGCAGACGGAGATGGCGTTGCGACCGTAAAGATGCTGACGTGATGGTAGTGGCGATGGTGTGTGTGTGTGTGTGTGTGTGTGTGTAGGATGGTGTTTGGTGGTGGTGTTGGTAACGGTGAAGGTGTCAGTGCTGCTTTGGCATGCTGGTAGTGGTGGTGGTAGTGTTGGTGGTGGTGGTGGTGGTGCTGGTGGTGGTAGTGTTGGTGGTGGTAGAGGTGGTGGTGGTGGTGGTGTTGGTGGTAGTGTTGGTGGTGGTAGAGGTGGTGGTGGTAGTGTTGGTGGTGGTAGAGGTGGTGGCGATGATGGTGGTAGTGTTGGTGGTTGTAAGTGTGGAGATGTCTGTAGTGGGTAAAGATGGTTGAGGGGGGGGGGGGAACAAGGAGTTGGTGGCGTAAGAAGAGAGAGATAACTACCACCGTAACTACTTTCATGGTGGCAGTGTTAGAGTAGTTACTGATGAATTGCATTACAGTGTACCGAGTCGTACTACACCAGCATAACAGACGCGATACCGCTGGAGTGATTCAAGCGTAGCTTAATACAATCAGCAACAACAAAAACAATCACACTTGCACCTTACGAATATTTGATGCATCAAGATCAATAGTTTGTAAGGTCAACCACTAGCAAGGTCACTAGCTAGTATGGTCACCCACTAGCAAGTGTCCTAGCTAGTAAGATCACCCATTAGCAATGTCACGAGCTAGTATAGTCACCCACTAGCTAGTAAGATCACCAATTATCAAGGTCACGAGCTAGTATGGTCACCCACTAGCTAGTAAGATCACCCACTAGCAAGGTCACGACCTAGTATGGTCACCCACTAGCTAGTAAGATCACACACTAGCAAGGTCACGAGCTAGTATGGTCACCCACTAGCTAGTAAGATCACCCACTAGCAAGGTCACGACCTAGTATGGTCACCCACTGACGCGATCACCCACCAGTACTTTTGCACAGTCTTTGTTGACGAAGGTGATCAATACCTTTTTTCCATTGCCTTCCTTGATCCGCGATACCGTCCCTGACCACTAAAATGCCGTTATGGCTTCTAGCCTCTAGTCTGCTAGACTAGAGGCTAGTCTAGCAGACTAGCCTCAGCCCTCAGACTAGCCCCAGCCCTCTAGTCTGCTAGACTAGAGGGGTGGGTAAGAAGGCTCCTAGTGTCTAGGCTTTTAATATCCAGTCGTCTAATGCCCAGTCTTTTACTACTCAGGCTTCTACTGTCCAATCTTAAATTGTCCTGAATTCTAGTGCTCAGGCTGCTATCGTCCATGCTTCTAGTGTCCAGGCTTCTAGTGTCCAAGCTTCTAGTGTCCATGCTTCCAGTGTCCAAGCTTCTAATGTCCAAGCTTCAGATATCTGTTTTCCCGCCAGTTATTCTGGAATTCAGACAACCAATATTGATCCTTCTGTCAAATAATAATATTATTATCCAATCTGCTACTATTTATCCCAGTATTCCATCTATCTATCTATCTGCAGGTGGCAATAACGTGGCTGCAAAATATATATGATGTCCAAAACACACACACATCAGAAAATTTAGACACAGCGAGGGGTCCAGGACACCATCTGTCTCTCTCTGTTCATCCAGCCCTCCAGGGAAAAAAACCATGGAAGGTAAATAAATATATTATCTCTTTATCTTATTATTATCTTATCCATTATCTCTTTTGTATTGTATCTGCCTTCAACCAGCAGGTCCTTCCATCAAGGTACAAGGAAGTATAGGCAATAGCATCAAACTTTATGACATCTAGGTACAAGGAAGGAAGCTATCATCTCGAACCTTGAGGCATTCCATCTAGGCTAGATCGGGTCTTTCGCCGTGTGGCCACGGTGGGGTTCAGGCATTCGAGCACTCGACTTGAAGCTGGAGATCAATGGGTCGATACCCCAGTGATGGATCATGGCAGGTATTGCTCGATTCAACGCCTTGCTGTTGTGAGGATAAATTGAGGGATACTTAGTGTGTTTGAAATTCAATATTTTGTGAGTTTCGTGTAATAGTGAAAATGAGAGTGACAGATGTTTTTCATACCTACGAAAGGTGATGGTGATATATTGAGAGATGAGAGAGAGAGAGAGAGAGAGAGAGAGAGAGAGAGAGAGAGAGAGAGAGAGAGAGAGAGAGAGAGAGAGAGAGAGAGAGAGAGAGAGAGAGAGAGAGAGAGAGAGAGAGAGAGAGAGAGAGAGCTTAGTGTAGGGACTTTCGTGTTGTTAATGGGGATAGAGGGGCCGTGGTGGTAGTAGTGGTGGTAGTAATGGTCGTAGTAGCAGAGTGCTCCTGCCACTGCTGCTCCAGGTGGTGGTGGTGGTGACGGTGCAAAGAGCAAGGCCACATTGAGCTCGATCGGCTTGAGAGTCTTGGATTCCCTGATATTGTGATGGGTTGAGCAGGAACGGCATACCTCAGGGGTCCGCAATCACCTCTCTTGTTTGCTCCTTACACCTGCTTACCTCGGCCAGCTTCTTTGAGTTGAGTGTGACCTCTTGTGGTGTGTTTGTGAGTCTTCTTCCCCTCCCCTCTCTCTCTATCTCTCTCTCTCTCTCTCTCTCTCTCTCTCTCTCTCTCTCTCTCTCTCTCTCTCTCTCTCTCTCTCTCTCTCTCTCTCTCTCTCTCTCTCTCTCTCTCTCTCTCTCTCTCTCTCTCTCTCTCTCTCATTCTCTCTCTCTCTCTTTCTCTCTCTCTCTCTCTCTTTCAAGTATTTTCTTATCACAAGCCACTCTGATTTACTGTCTTAGCCAGGAGTATACATGTGATTCCAAGAATATACCGTTGGTTAGTGTTTTGTAGGTAGTGATCATGTCCCATCTGTTTCTTCTCTTCCTGTAGACTTGTGAGATCCCTTAACTTGTTATCGTAGTTTAGTCCTTTTAATTCAGGGACTGTATTAAGTTGACAAGATTCAAGAGAAGAATAATGAACCATGTCAACGTTTAAAATCCAATTTGAAATTCAGCATTATTAAGGATTTATTATGACATATATACGGATTTCAGCAGTGCAGCTTATATTTCTGAAATCTACTTGCTGCTATTTGCCCTTCAAAGTGAGTGTTATCTACGCTTATTTCGTATGATAGCACATGTAAAAGTAATTCATAGTACAGGCTGGCGGCTGCTACCCTGAGCAGAAGTAGTTTTAAATTGACATACGGTTACTAGACTTCAACCCAAGTAAATGCAAAGTCATGAGAATGGAAATAGACAGAAGGTGGCCGGAAGAACAATATCTTATAAACGAGGAAAAGTTTCCAGCATCAACGAGAGAAAACGTTCGTGCGAGTGGACATAACGAACGAAAAAAATGGAAATGATCAAGATATATAAAATACTTTAAGGGGTATAGATTTAGTGGACAGAAGGAAGGAATTATCAGGAAAAAGCGCCAATCCATTACGACTATATAGCACTGGGAAGGGATCAAGATAAGGATTTGGGATGGGACGAGGGGGAAAGGAATGGTATCCAACCACTTGGACGGTCGGGGATTGAACGCCGACTTGGATGAAGCGAGACCGTCGATCTACCGTGACCCCCAAGTGGTTAGGCCTTTTCTTTAGTGGACAGAGACAAAATGTTTGATTAAATCATTACTGAACGAGAGGGATGTATGGAAGAGGTCAGAGGAGCCGCAGGAATGTGAAAAAAACATTTCTTTAGTGCAAGAGAAACACACTTGATGAAATGGAAGTGAAAACCGCTTTGGAACCATTCATTCACAGCTTTAAAAGAAAATATGACAAGAAACGATGACATCTAAAGTTACCGTATCAAGAGAACTGGAGGCAGATAACAAAGCTCAGTCTTTCAAACTCTATTAGATAAGTCACACACGCACACACACACACACACACACACACACACACACACACACACACACACACACACACACACACACACACACACACACACACACACACACATACACACACACACACACACACACATACACACACACACAATTGATTGGACTATGTCGTGGGAGTTATTTCCGTGGAGAGTGACTATGTTATTATCTTATATATATATATTTATATATATATATATATATATATATATATATATATATATATATATATATATATATATATATATATATATATATATATATATATATATAACCAACTGAAAACTCACACCCCAGAAGTGACTCGAACCCATACTGCACGTAGCACTCTGCAACTGGTGTACAGGACCCCTTAACCACTCAACCATCACGACCGGACAAAAGATGATGGTAGCCGAGGCTAATTCCATATCATCCCGCCGGCGCTCTGATGGTAATCTTGGGCATGGTATTTTATCAAATCACCTCATTCTTTGGGGCACACGTGAGGAACACGTGTTGAGTTTTCTGCTGCATATATGCCTGGGGACCATTCAGGCTTGTTTGCATATTATATATATATATATATATATATATATATATATATATGTCGTACCTAATAGCCAGAACACACTTCTCAGCCTACTATTCAAGACCCGATTTGCCTAATAAGCCAAGTTTTCATGAATTAATGTTTTTTCGTCTACCTAACCTACCTAACCTAACCTAACCTAGCTTTTTTTGGCTACCTAACCTAACCTTACCTATAAATATAGGTTAGGTTAGGTTAGGTAGGGTTGGTTAGGTTCGGTCATATATCTACGTTAATTTTAACTCCAATAAAAAAAAATTGACCTCATACATAGAGAAAAGGGTTGCTTTATCATTTCATAAGAAAAAAATTATAGTAAATATATTAATTCAGGAAAACTTGGCACATTAGGCAAATCGGGCCTTGAATAGTAGGCTGAGAAGTGAGTTCTGGCTACTAGGTACGACATATATATATATATATATATGTCGTACCTAGTAGCCAGAACTCACTTCTCAGCCTACTATGCATGGCCCGATTTGCCTAATAAGCCTAGTTTTCATGAATTAATGTTTTTTCGACAACCTAACCTACCTAACCTAACCTAACCTAACGTTTTCGGCTACCTAACCTAACCTAACCTATAAAGATAGGTTAGGTTAGGTTAGGTAGGGTTGGTTAGGTTCGGTCATATATCTACGTTAATTTGAACTCCAATAAAAAAAAATTGACCTCATACATAATGAAATGGGTAGCTTTATCATTTCATAAGAAAAAAATTAGAGAAAATATATTAATTCAGTAAAACTTGGCTTATTAGGCAAATCGGGCCTCGCATAGTAGGCTGAGAAGTGAGTTCTGGCTACTAGGTACGACATATATATATATATATATATATATATATATATATATATATATATATATATATACATATATATATATATATATATATATATATATATATATATATATATATATATATATATGACTGAAAACTCACACCCCAGAAGTGACTCGAACCCATACTCCCAGGAGCAACGCAACTGGTAACTACATGATGCCTTAATCCGCTTGACCATGACGACCGGACATAAGGAAGTGATAGCCGAAGCTATATGAACCACTTCCCCGCCGGCACTCGGATGGTAATCTTGGGCATAATCTTGGGTAATCTTGGGAATGGTCCTGGGGACCATTCAGGCTTGTTTGCATATATATATATATATATATATATATATATATATATATATATATATATATATATATATATATATATTTATTTATATATACACTTCCTACAAAAGATTTCCCTTCCCACCACCCACTTACCAAAAGAGGGAAGGGGGTGGTAGGAGAAAAACACACAGAAACTGTATTGGAGGGGATCCAAACATTCCCTCTAATGCGTTATGCGTGGTTTCCTCCGAGGCTATGGGTCCCCTTCTGCCAGTCAGAGGTGGTATTCCCTTCCCTATTTTATATATATATATATATATATATATATATATATATATATATATATATATATATATATATATATATATATATATATATATATATATATATATATATATATATATATATATATATATATATATATAATGTGTGTGTGTGTTTGTGTGTCGTACCTAGTAATCAGAACGCACTTCTCGGCCTACTATACAAGGTCCGATTTGCGTAATAAGCCAAGTTTTCCAGAATTTCAATATTTTTCACATTTTTCTTACGAAATGATAAAGCTGTTCATTTCATTATGTATGAGCTTTTTTTTTAATTTTTGTTAAAACTAACGTAGATATATGATCGAACCTAACCAACCCTACCTAACCTAACCTATTTTAACCTAACCTAAACTAACATAACTATATCAATAATTTATGTTCCTAATAAAATATAATAATAATATTTAAAATTAATCAATAGGAAACAATTTATTGAAAATAAAGACAATCACTCGGGCTATTAGGCAAATCATGCCTTGCATAGTAGGCCGAGAAGTGCGTTCTGGCTAATTGGTGCGATATATATATATATATATATATATATATATATATATATATATATATATATATATATATATGTTAACTTGACTCGCACCAGAGGTGTGAAAAATGGTTACAAGACATTAACACAGACAAATACAATGTTGTGAAGATAGGAACAGAAGCAAGAACAACAGCTCAAAAGAATAGATCGAAAGGCAAGACATATCCCACCTTCCGAAATGAAGAAATACTCGGGAATAGACACATCAAAAAACCAAATCCAATAAGCTATAGAGAACAACACCAGCGGAAAAAGAGGAACTCCACGACACTGGAGAGGATAGGTTCTAAACCCTCGCGGATGAGCTGGGTCGACCTTGCCAGTGCACTTCAGGGCAGAGGCCAGCCCATCTCACCCCACTAAACCAGTTTTTCTCACCCGGCAATATCTTTTATTAATATCGTGCAACGTTGAAGCGGTTTTTTGTAATATGTGTGTGTCCTCCAGTCTTCCCCGCCCCCCCTCTTCCCCTTCCTTCCCATTAGCTACGTGGTGGTGAGGGTCTTCATGACCTTACCTATTATATGACTCTACTTTTAGTGTGTGTGTGTGTGTGTGTGTGTGTGTGTGTGTGTGTGTGTGTGTGTGTGTGTGTGTGTGTGTGTGTGTGTGTGTGTGTGTGTGTGTGTAAGACCCCTTTCTGGTTGGACTGGTCTGAATATCAGAGCCCTTTAACCCCGGAGAGATATTAATGGTGGCCTTACTATTATATATATATAACACCAAACGTTCTCCAGGTTCCCCTACCTGCCTCAGCTTCCTCGGCGACCACAACACAAGACGCTCATGCTATCTAAAAAAATAATTATGTTGGCTGTGTCATTTTCACGAACATCACTCCATCATTTGGAACGTGTTCTCAATTGAAACCTGTTCTCCCAGCATGTTCTCTCGCGTGAAATTCAGTCAACCGATCACATGAGGGCTCTGATCTACGTTACATAACACTTGGCTATTCACTACTGCACTTTAACAGCTCTTACGCTGCTGTTTCATTTGAGAGAATTACTGTTATAATAAACTAACCCTAATCCTAATTTACAGAATAAAGGGAAATAAAACACAGCGAATAAGAAATTCATATATAAATCGCCATATATCAAAGGTTAAGGTCATCTAAGAACTGACCTTTGATGACGTCCTTATGAAGTGCAATAACAATTATATTAACTACATTTATATGCGAGAAGACATGGTATAATTACCTTGTGAGAGACTTATAATTGGTTAAGGCAGGACCGTGGAATTATGTACGTCAGTGGTGTGTTAATAAGAGCCAAGTTAACTCGTGAGTTGTTTAATTGTTAGTCTTAATTACTCAGCTCATCCTCCTGTTTGGTAGTACTTATAGTAATGATGAGGACCATCTTATATATACCAATGTACAACGAAATTAGAAATTAGAAATCGACACTACTGAGAGTTGGACAAACAGGAAAGCTATTAATCTACTTATGTTAGTTACTTATGTTATCTGCTTATGTTATGCCTGATTTTTTGTATTCTCTCCTGCCATCTATTTATTATGCCCTTTCTACTCTCTTCTCCCTTTCTCACAACCTCTCTTTCGTTGGTCTTAAACAATTCTCTCTCTCCCCTCTTTGCAACAATTGCTTCTCTCCCTCTCTTCACCCACTCGTATACTTCCATTCTCCACCACTGTCTCTTTCTTTCGTTCCACTCTCTCTCTCCCCCTCATGCTTCTTCCCCTCACCTCTCCTTCTCCCTCCCATCACCTCTCCTCCCTCCCTTCCCTCTCATTACTCACGTCTCCAAACTGGGCGCGACACAATACAAGCGGACTTGACACAATCAAGACAACATCGAAGCAGGTGCATCGCTTTCAACACGAGCAGGTAAGCAGGTGTACATGAAGCCATGTATTCACCTAGTTGTGCTTGCGGGGATTGAGCTCTGGCTCTTTCGACCCGCCTCTCAACTGTCAATTAATCAATTTTTTTTCACACACACACATCCAGGAAGCAGTTCGCAACAGCTCAAGTTACGGGCTGCTTCCTTGTACGTCTGTGTGTGTGTGTGTTTACCTATCGATAACAAATCTACAGAAGTTGGGTTTCAGCTCTTGGGGGTTCTGACTTGTAGCACTAACCCCACACAGCCTCTATACCGGTTGTGAGGAATATACTCACCTCAAAGGTGAGTATATTGGGTCTAACTGACCTAAATGAGACATCTTGAATGACAATCTTATTATCACTACGAATCCATCGTAACTCAACTAATTATACCAGTGGGAGACCCCCAACCTGTATTTGTTGTAGAGGTGCTGAAAAGTTTTCACTCTGTGAAATATTGTCATTCCACATCTTTAGAATTTCAATCGATCGCTGCATTACTGACCGACCGTAAGATTACGAGCAGGGTATTGGGGTATATTGACTCTCACGGCCACCATAACTACTGGCTCACCATAGCCCGTGCTGCCTGGAAATTTTTGTTCCAGGTAGCGAATCTTAAACAACAAATTACGGCCACCAGGCTGTATTGACCACACTGGCTATCCATACAGGTCGATGGGGCGAAGCATCTCGCAAAAATTTCAATCTCCAGCACAAGCACTGGGACTCCAGGTACTTGTGGTACCGGATCTCCAGCACAAGCACTGGGACTCCAGGTACTTGTGGTACCGGATCTCCAGCACAAGCACTGGGACTCCAGGTACTTGTGGTACTAGATCTCCAGCACAAGCACTGGGACTCCAGGTACTTGTGGTACCGGATCTCCAGCACAAGCACTGGGACTCCAGGTACTTGTGGTACTAGATCTCCAGCACAAGCACTGGGACTCCAGGTACTTGTGGTACCGGATCTCCAGCACAAGCACTGGGACTCCAGGTACTTGTGGTACTAGATCTCCAGCACAAGCACTGGGACTCCAGGTACTTGTAGTACTAGATCTCCAGCACAAGCACTGGGACTCCAGGTACTTGTGGTACTAGATCTCCAGCACAAGCACTGGGACTCCAGGTACTTGTGGTACCGGATCTCCAGCACAAGCACTGGGACTCCAGGTACTTGTGGTACTAGATCTCCAGCACAAGCACTGGGACTCCAGGTACTTGTAGTACTAGATCTCCAGCACAAGCACTGGGACTCCAGGTACTTGTGGTACTAGATCTCCAGCACAAGCACTGGGACTCCAGGTACTTGTAATACTAGATCTCCAGCACAAGCACTGGGACTCCAGGTACTTGTAGTACTAGATCTCCAGCACAAGCACTGGGACTCCAGGTACTTGTGGTACTAGATCTCCAGCACAAGCACTGGGACTCCAGGTACTTGTAGTACTAGATCTCCAGCACAAGCACTGGGACTCCAGGTACTTGTAGTACTAGATCTCCAGCACAAACATTGGAAGTTTGTGTACAGTCTGGAAGCAGCATCTGCACCAAAAGCATCTTAAGTCTGTTGCTATCTTACTCTAGCTGCGCCACTCTCGGAGAGAACATTAATCCATTATTGCTTCTCGTAGAATAAAAAAAAATAACACAAGATCAAAAATGACGTAAATAATGAAGCTATCATAGAGAAGTGATCACAAAGAGAGAGATGTATATTTATCAGTTATTATAAACACTGAGAGGCAGAGTGAAAACTCCAATCAAATAATCGGTACTAGAACCTATACTGAATATCCAAGCAGACGACCTTGGACGTCTTCACTTGTAAGGTGAACAGCATCATCTCACAGCAGCAGCATCAGTTTCACTTTCTATCTCCTGCGGTATATCTCTTTCATCTCCAGTTTTATGCATCATGCTCAACGGCTCAGGTTGATTGCTTATCCCGTCTACAAAACCCTTTCCCACATTCAGAGTTTACACAAACACACACACACACACACACACACACACACACACACACACACACACACACACACACACACACACACACACACACACACACACACACACACACACACACACACACACACACACACACACACACACACATACACACACACACACACACACACACACACACATACACACACACACACACACACACACACACACACACACACACACACACACACACACACACACACACACACACACACACACACACACACACACACACACACATTAAGAAGGAAGGAAGGAAGGAAGGAAGGAGGAAGTTTAAGGAAGTTTTCTTTTAGCGTGAGAGTAGTGGGGAAATGGAATGCACTTCAGGAACAGGTTGTGGAAGCAAATACTATTCATAATTTTAAAACCAGGTATGATAGGGAAATGGGACAGGAGTCATTGCTGTAAACAACCGATGCTCGAAAGGCGGGATCCAAGAGTCAATGCTCGATCCTGCAAGCACATATAGGTGAGTACATATAGGTGAGTACACACACACACACACACACACACACACACCAGGAAGCTGCAGATAGATTTAGCCCGGTCCAAAAGGAGAAAAGGAGAAACCCCCGCAAGCACAACTAGGTAAGTACAAGGTAAAGACATCTGGCAACATTTAATTGAAACCACAAATCAAGATGAATTATCACATTTATACACAAACAAACAAACAAATTGAACGTAATTGATGTTTAATTCATTGTGACTTCAACGTTTAAATCAGATTAAGAATATTCTTACTACTTTGAAAGCATAAGTTAAATTATTTATATCTGTGTTCGACGAGATAAATACAAAATTTTTAAATATTAATGGGATATAGGAGAGAGAGAGAGAGAGAGAGAGAGAGAGAGAGAGAGAGAGAGAGAGAGAGAGAGAGAGAGAGAGAGAGAGAGAGAGAGAGAGAGAGAGAGAGAGAGAGAGAGAGAGAGAGAGAGAGAGAGAGAGAGAGAGAGAGAGAGAGAGAGAGTGAGAGATCAGAATATCTCAAAACTCAAGACAGAGGCTTGAGATAGAGTAGAACAAGCAAGAGGGAAAATGAGAGAGAAGCGCTAGGAGGGGAGAAAGAGAAATAGGAGAAAGAAAGAAATAAGAGATAGAAAAATGAAAAAGAGTATCACTAGAAAATAAGAGGAATAAACAAGAGACAAGGAAGTAGAGAGTAACGAGAGAGAAAATAATAGAAAAATCAGAGAAAGAGAAGGAAAAAGGAGAAAACATAACACCACAAGCAATCAATCCATTCCCCTCGTCTCTCACACAGTGCATAGATGCACAAGAAATACTTTCGACTGACCCAACAAGACCCCCACCCCCCACACCCCTCATGGTGCCCCCCCACAGAGTTTCAGCCTGACCCACGAAGCTATTATGAATGTAGCCCGCCGCTAAATAAGGTTTACACCACAGAACACCTCCTCATAAATCAGTTCCTCGAGGCTCAGGTCATTAGAATGCGCAACGACGTGATAAAAGCTTGTAAAATGCATACAAGGATCTGTGTGATAATTGCCAATCCTGGTGATAGTTAAAGAAATGCGAAGGAGGAGGTGAGAGATGGAGAATAATTGGGGAGATAAATTAATTGAATAGTATACATATTCATGGAGCATTAGCAATGATACAAGCTATGCAGTGTGATATATATATATATATATATATATATATATATATATATATATATATATATATATATATATATATATATATATAAAATAGGATATATGACTGTTTGTTGGTCCGAAGTTAAAGGTCACCACAAGCGACATACTTATAAGACACAACAGACTCTTTAAGTGCTCCTTATTGCGATTTTCGTGACGTTTGGGATTAAATTAGGTATTGTGAAAACCGTAGAGTTTTGGTGTTTATTTCCGCCGTTTACCCGGGGAAAATGAATGATATGGGGGGGGGGGAGGAGGGAACTATCGGGAGAAAGCGCCAAGTCATTAGGACTATAAAGAGGGATGGAGTCTATATTTCTTAAAGTGGCCAATGTGTCTGTCCGGGGATCAGCCTATGATAGTCCCATGCCACTGATGTGTCATGGGCGAAGTTGGGGCCCCTGGCCTCCAACTCTAGACAGTTGTTGTTGTTGTTTAAGATTCAGCTACTGAGAACAAAAAGTTCTAAGTAGCACGGGCTATGGAGAGCCCGTAGTGGACTCACCTGGCACAGGAGCGGGGTTGATGTGTGTGCTCTAGACAGACAAACATTATCTTTGTATATAATCTCCTCCGTCTCCCCATCTACCCCCTTCACCTTTCTCCAAAATCTCCCCATTTCCACCTCTTTCCACCCACCACCATCTTCATCCCTCTCTCCCTCCCACTCTTCCTGTCCCACCTCCCTGTCCTCTCTATCTTCTACCCCCAGCATCCCCCCCCTACTCCCCTTTCACCCCATTTCCTCCCCTCTGCCCCCTCCCCATCTCTCCGCTCAATGTCGTTTGATGATAGATCTTACTTCATCTACCTTCCCCCCCCCCCCGGTCGGGGGCCGGTCGGCCGAGCGGACAGCACGCTTGACTTGTGATCATGTGGTCCTGGGATCGATCCCAGGCGCCGGCGAGAAACAATGGGCAGAGTTTCTTTCACCCTATGCCCCTGTTACCTACCAGTAAAATAGGTACCTGGGTGTTAGTCAGCTGTCACGGGCTGTTTCCTGGGGGTGGAGGCCTGCTCGAGGACCGGGCCGCGGGGACACTAAAAAGCCCCGAAATCATATCAAGATAACCTCAAGATAACCCCCCCCCCTGTCTCGCTATCACACACCGGGTCTGCGAGGTAAATATGTATTCATTAAAGAGCCAAAACACTGAAATTAACTATTATGAAAAAAAGCAAACCTTCTTTCGCAAAAGCAACAACAATCATTTATATATAATTATTATAATTAACATCAACAACAACAAAAAATAATGAGAAAATCCACACGAGTCGTGATGAGGATTCGAACTTATGCTAGCTGGGTATTCCCAGATACACGCTCTAAACGACTACGCCACGACATGGTCAAAATAATAACAAAAGTAACACTAGACAGGAAATAACTTATCTAGATAACCTCCCGTGCAAGACAACGCTAAGCCTAGTGATTATATAACAATATATTATATAATAATATGGTATATAATGTTATATTGTGATAGCTTCATAATATCCTAAACAAAAGTGGAAAATCTGTTTTCGTAGCAACAAGAAATGTTTTGGTTTTCTCCTTTGTGTTGTCAACATAAATAAAGCTCGATTCGCATCGCGGAAAGACTGGGTTTGTTGCTTAGAATCAGTTACTGGGAACAAAAAGTTCCAAGTAGCACGGGCTATGGTGAGCCCGTTGTGGACTTACCTGGCACAGGAGCGGGGCAAGTAGCACAGGCTATGGTGAGCCCGTTGTGGACTTACCTATCACAGGAGCGGGACAAGTAGCCCATGTTATGGTAAGCCCGTTGTGGACTTACCTGGCACAGGAGCGGGGCAAGTAGCACAGGCTATGGTGAGCCCGTAGTGGACTTACCTATCACAGGAGCGGGACAAGTAGCCCATGTTATAGTGAGCCCGTGGTGGACTTACCTGGCACAGGAGCGGGGCAAGTAGCACGGAGTATGGTAAGCTCGTTGTGGACTTACCAGGCACAGGAGCGGGGCAAGTAGCACGGAGTATGGTGAGCCCATAGTGGCTCAGTGACTTACCAGGCACAGGAACGGGGCTGTAACTGTGTGAATGGCGGAAAAACTGGGGATATAAACTGGATTTATTATTTTGTTACAGAATGCTGAAAGTGAGATCATTCTCATCTTTCTGTGGTACATCTCTCTCTGTGAGATACAAAGTTTCTCATCGCCATGACCTTGAATTATATCACCCCCCACACCACAAAAAAAGATAACTGCAACAGAATAAAAAAAAAATCCATAATCAATTAATCAAGCTGCCAAGTAATTATGTCGAAGGATAAAACGCTTAAATAATCAAGGAGCTGAACCATCATATATGACCCTCAACCCTATATAAATTAAACGGGAAAATCATATAAACAACGAAAATCATAAATCGACAATAAGAAAAACGCGAATTATAGACGATTTCAAAACTCTTCGTTAGCCTCTACGTTACCCGGAAGTTGAGACAAAGAGTGAGTCATTCCATTACTATAAAAACTCACAGAGTTACCTGTTCAATGAGTTATATACTCAGTGAGTTACTTCTTCAGTGCGTTACTCAGTGAGTTACTTTACCAACTGCTTTATTAAATTTGCTGTTGTAAAATTAACGTGATTAAAATTAAATATATTAATCATTACGCGCTAATTGCCGTGTAAGAACAAAGAGTCTTTACTATCCATTGTTCCAGGTGATTCAAGGACTGTTGATGTCTCTGAGCGGTCGTGATAACACACAGATGGAAAATCATTGAACAATATCAATAAAGTCTATAAACGTTATAATTAGACATAAAATAATGATAACTGCTGTCAATTACTTCATTACAGGTGTGTGTGTGTGTACAATCACACCACCTGCATCAGTACAGGTGTGTAAGATAATGCCTGCCTCAGTGCACGTAAGATAACATCTACATCAGGACAGTTTGGCTGTGAGAGTTACAGAGCGGGAGAAAGAGCAGTCCTGAGAGTAAGAGTGCTAGTGAGAATGAGATTCTTAGAGAGAGGGATAGCGAAAGTGCCAGTGAGAGTGAGCGCGTGACCTCCAGCTCTCACTTCTCAAAGAATAGTGTCCAGCAATAGCGAGTGGATTTACAGATGAGGAGAGGCAGGGAACCGGACATTAGAGGGGGTTGAAAAGAGAGGCTCAACATGTCAGAAATGAGCCAGACCTCGCCACGGTGGATAGGCTTTCAGAGCTAATGTGCTAAAAACCGCCTCTTGCATACTAAATATGGCACCTGCTCCGGCAGCTTAAAATCCGCATTCGCCTCCACAAACGTAAATATTTACATGGCAAGCCAGCTTATATACCGATTTTATTTTTTAACCTGGCAAAAATATCTCATATATTTCTAAATTTTGCATTTTCTTTCATGTTTCGTTCACTATCGAAGATCACATGACGTACTGGATTTGTTAGAGTGAACTAAAGGATTAGACTTATCACACGGTGATCGCCAATTTCACGACCAGACGCCGCCTTGCTGACACGAAATGCAAATCCGTCTTTGAATCCTGCCACACGAACGGTTCCTTTGATCCGTCTTCAGGTATTCACTTGATGGTGATAAATATATGTTATTTGATGACGACCGTGTAAAGAAGCAGAAAAAGTAATACTAAATGATTTGTATGATAAATATCCAATCTCTCTCTCTCTCTCTCTCTCTCTCTCTCTCTCTCTCTCTCTCTCTCTCTCTCTCTCTCTCTCTCTCTCTCTCTCTCTCTCTCTCTCTCTCTCTCTCTCTCTCTCTCTCTCTCTCTCTCTCTCTCTCTCTCTCTCTCTCTCTCTCTCTCCCAAAGAAAGCTTAGAATAGCCATACTTCATCTCAGACTTTATCACGGGAGAAAATATGTTTTAAAGGGTTAAAGAAGGCCCATTGGAGCCCCATGTCGGTATAGTGGCGTCTTTGACTCGTAACAATGGCTGCACAAGGGTTCGACTCCCATTGCGGGGCACAAGATTAGTGAGCACTATTCACCCGGTGTCCAGGAT
>NC_091154.1:37782204-37787204 GCF_040958095.1 Procambarus clarkii | reverse complement strand
TGTATGGCTCCCACAAGGTAACGAGAGGTGGTAGTCAAGGTCTGATACGTATAGTCTCTATTACCAACACTTGTGTTCTTAAGGGTACCTTAGAAACACTACTCTTGCCCAAGCAGAGTAATTCTAGATAGTTTTACCCCTGGTGATTTTTGTTTTCACGTAGACGTTTCCCTAATCAGTCCATGTTGTTTTCTTAATGAGTTCCAGAAAGTTTAAAAGTTCTTTGGATATTTAGAGTTCTGGAACTGAACAAATCCACAAGGGCCGTGACGAGGATTCGAATCTGCGTCCGGGAGCATCCCAGACACTGCTTTAACCACTTTGTTCATTTGATGCATCACGTTATTGTGATCTCTGTGTGTGGTTCTGGAACTGGCCCAAGGCTTTGTCTCCGGAAATCTAATAATTCCCCATAACGACCTATTTAAGTCAACATCTCAACTCACCCCATAGGCGAGAAAACCTCACCCCAAACATGTACAGTGTTTAAAATACTGAATTTATACGATAAGAAAAGTTTAAGGAACTTGATACAACCTTGTTTATTGATCCGTGTGTCAACCCCCCCCTCCCCGTCCCCCACCCCATCCCATCCCAAGAGCCCGGGAGGACAAGGCTAGGGACGTCACCAGCTAATTTCAACATCCCAAGGACATTTCTAGCCCCCATTTCTAGCCAGGACATTTCCTGAATCCGTCGATCCCACAGAAACTTGAGGAAGGCTGGCAGCCCCACAGCTCCTGACGTGACTGACAATTAAGCGGCCCCCCCTACACATCCCGACAGACCTGGTTGACAGCGCCACACTTCCCGACAGATCTGGCCGGCAGCGCCACACCAAACGTGTCTGGCCAGCGGGAACACACACACACACACACATCTCCTATCATGTCTGCTTGGCCGCCCCACCCCTCTTGACATGTCTGTCAGGTAGAATCGCACCTGGTATCTCTCTCTGATGGAGAGACAACCTCTGACATACTAATTGTGTTTGGCTAGGGTAAGGAATAGGTCATAAGGGTAAATTATGTGGCTGGGTAAATGCGGTGGGTTAGGGGTGGTGGATGTGGTCATTATAGGTGTAGGGAGCTTAGGGAAGAGTTGAGGAGCAAGCAGAGAGAGGAACGAGAGAGATGCGCAGTACAGATAAAAGAATAAAGGCAGATAAAGTGGCGTGTAAAGGCAGAGTGTGTGTGTGTGTGTAATTACCTAAGTGGAGTTAGAGTATGAGAGCTACGCTCCTGGTGTCCCGTCTTCCCAGCTCTCTTTGTCGTATGACGCTTTGAAACTATGTGTGTGTGTTCTCACCTGTGTATATATATGTGTGTGTATGTGTACTCACCTATTTGTGCTTGCGGGGGTTGAGCTTTGGCTCTTTGGTCCCGCCTCTCAACTGTCAATCAACTGGTGTACAGATTCCTGAGCCTACTGGGCTCTATCATATTTACATTTGAAATCCGTCGCCTTGTGTGTGTGTGTGTGTGTGTGTGTGTGTGTGTGTGTGTGTGTGTGTGTGTGTGTGTGTGTGTGTGTGTGTGTGTGTGTGTGTGTGTGTGTGTGTGTGTGTGTGTGTGTGTGTGTGTGTGTGTGTGTGTGATGGATATTGAAGAGCGTTTATAAGTACTAGACACGTACACAGTGCGACATGTGTCCTAGCCAGCAGGCTTCCATAAGCTGTTCCATCCTCTTTTTGTTATGCTGGACTTGTACTGTCTGCTTGTTGCTCCCACACACACACACACACCTGTGTGTGCGTGTGTGGCTGGAAGGGGGGCTGTGGCTGAGTGGACAGCGCTCGGAACTCGTAATCCTAGGGACCGGGAATCAATCCCCGGCGAAGGCGGAAACAAATGGGCAGAGTTTCTGTCACCCTGATGCTCCTGTTCATCTAGCAGTATAATAGATACCTGGTAGTTATACAGCTGCTACGGGGTGCTTTCTGTGTATTCACCTAGTTGTATTCACCTAAATGTGCTTGTGGGGTTGAGCTCTACTCTTTCGGCCCGCCTCTCAACTGTCAATCAATCAACTGTTACTAACTACTAACTAATTTTTTATCCCCCCCCCACCCACACACACACACTCTTTCCTCCTGTCTTCAATAACGTCTCACAATTAGTATAATATATATATATATATATATATATATATATATATATATATATATATATATATATATATATATATATATATATATATATATATATATATATTATATATAGAAGGAAAGAAAGAAGAACAAGCAAGACAGGAGAAGACACAGGAACACTCAACTGATATCAACGTTGGCCAAATAGACTTCATTTCTTCTCTTAGTCGCAAGTTTCGCAGCTTCCTCTGCAATGTCATTCCCTAATATTCCCACATGACTTGGTGCTGTGACCTGACCACGTTGAGGCACACTGGAGGGGGAACAAAAGGACAACTGGGAGAAGGAGAGAATAGAGAATGAATGTCACTAGAACAAAAAATGGAAAGATGACTAAGAGGCACAACAACAACAAAAAAGTTGTCATCCACACTTCCATGGTAATAAACACTCCATTCACCTGAGCTCTTCGACCGTCCAAATGGTTGGGCACCATTCCTCCCCCTCGTCCCATCCCAAATCCTTATCCGGACTACATTCCCAGGGCTATGTAGTCGTAATAACTTGGCGCTTTCTCCTGATATTTCCCTTCCCTTCATCGGGGCTCTGGGAGACTCGAACCGTCGACCCAAAAACTTTCCTTATTAAGACAACTCAATAGCCTGATCGATAGAGCTTCAACCTCACACACTTGGGGTCCACGGTTCGAGTTTCCTACAGCCCAAGTAGAATGGAAGAGACATAATTAAAGGAGGATATACCACGGAGAAACAGCAAATGAGAGGATATACACTGAGAAATAGCACAGGAGAGAATATATTGCATGAACTATGAATGAACCTTGAACTAAGGTGTTCCTCCTACACCCTTACTAAAGAGAGAGAGAGAGAGAGAGAGAGAGAGAGAGAGAGAGAGAGAGAGAGAGAGAGAGAGAGAGAGAGAGAGAGAGAGAGAGAGAGAGAGAGACAGAGAGAGAGACAGAGAGAGAGAGAAACAGAGAGAGAGACACAGAGAGAGACAGAGAGAGAGAGACAGAGAGAGAGACAGAGAGAGAGAGAGAGAGAGAGAGAGAGAGAGAGAGAGAGAGAGAGAGAGAGAGAGAGAGAGAGAGAGAGAGAGAGAGAGAGAGAGAGAGAGAGAGAGAGAGAGAGAGAGAGAGAGAGAGAGAGAGAGAGAAAGAGAGACAGAGAGAGAGAGAGAAACAGAGAGAGAGAAACAGAGAGAGAGAGAAACAGAGAGAAACAGAGAGAGAGAAACAGAGAGAGAGAGAGAGAGAGAGAGAGAGAGAGAGAGAGAGAGAGAGAGAGAGAGAGAGAGAGAGAGAGAGAGAGAGAGAGAGAGAGAGAGAGAGAGAGAGAGAGGGAGGGTGGAGTCAAAGACCAAAACTGTGAGAAAGGCAGACAGAGAAAGAGGAGAAATAAAAAGACACAGTTAAAGACACAATACACATTGAGCAACGACAAAATATCCGGGACGGAAGAGCCTCCCATATCAGACCAAGGTTATAGCACTGGACTGTCCCCCTGTCTACACCCTATTTATCCCACTCTCACACCCTCTCTTTCTCTCCCTTTATAAATCAGTTTGTTAGTCACAGCGTCCCTCTGTTTCCCATCCCCACTCTCCCACACTCTCTCTCTACTCCACACTAACGAGACTAAAACCATTGATGTCTTCCTCTGGATGTTCCACATGTAAATCCAACTGCATCACCAAAGTCGATTCTTTTACCCCTCGCCTTCAAGGGTTTTCCTTGATTGCTACAAGATGAAGGTATCGTCGACGTCCCCTACACAGGGCTGTGATGCCACCTTCGTGGTCTTGGCAGGATTCAAGGACTTCTTCCTGACGTGAAAGATCGTGGCACGTTGCATGAAAAGTCTTGGCAGGACGCAAGCAACATTATGCAAATGAGAAGAATATCCTGTATTGCGCAAGAACTCGACACCCTTCTTGAAGACAAAAATATTCGACAATTTTTATTCATTAATAGCATATCTAGGGTGCACATTCATATGTCATTTTTGTTATTCACTGCGTCGCCAGTAATTAGCGATGCAGGGGGGAAAAAGATCAGCCAACTCATAATAAATTGGACCCAAGTTCGATTCCACATTAGGAAGAAACGTTTAGGCACGTATTTTATTTTATTACACCTAACACCTCTGTTCACCCTAGCAGCATATAGGTATCTTTGAGTTACGCGACAGTTTTGAACTGCGTCCCAGGATAGGCCAGACTAGGAAGACATCTATAAGGCAACACAGGCTTCCTGTCATCGACAAGGGAATGGGACATCCCAAGCTAACGCAACTCAGGTTCCTGTATCCTGAACCTTGTTTAGGACGACTACTCTTTCGTCAGGAAGGACGCGAGAGAGCGTCGTTGAGTTGGCTCGTTGCGTTATCTTGGGGAGAATGATGAAACGACCGGCCAGCTGGCACAAGCCAGAGGAAATGGTGTGAGTGACAAAGGTCAGGACATGTCCTTGGGTGACAGGCGAACACCTGTCAGGGGCAACACCTGTGGGCGTCAGGTTAACAACTGGGGTGTCAAGTGAATACCTAGTAGCGTCAGTCGAGCACCAGGTGAACGCCTGGGATGCCAGGTGAACCCCTAGGATGCCAGGTGAACCCCTAGGATGTCAGGTGAACCCCTAGGATGCCAGGTGAACCCCTAGGATGTCAGGTGAACGCTCAACCCTCCGCTCACCCTTCAGGTGAATGGAGGGTTTATAGTGCAGTGAATGAAGGGCATTTAGAATATGGACAGCACTTTGTATGTGTGAGGGGGGGGGGTGTATGTAGTATGTGTAGGAACATATGTATTGTCTAGAGGCGTTCAGCGTGAATGGAGGCATGCATTAAATAGTGGCGTGAAGAGTGTGAAGGCATATAGCAGGCGCATTCAC
>NC_091154.1:37694704-37777204 GCF_040958095.1 Procambarus clarkii | reverse complement strand
GGATCGATTTGTGAGATTATGAGATTATTGCAGAAATACAGTCCACTTATCATTATACAAATTGCTATCGAAGTATATAAATTAACGTAAATATAAATTCATATAAATTAAATAAATATAAATCTCACAGGTCGGTTCCCACATTATTTGGACCTTCGGAACCGGAATATTCGGTCCTATGAACCCACATTTGGTCATCTTAGTACCGGATGAACCAGTTATCCAGTGGATTCATTAAATATACTAGTGCAGTGTTATTTAAACAAAGCCAGCAGTCAAGACGGCAGCGTAGCCTCGAGGGAGCTCAGGAGCCTCCCTCAGCCCAGTTCAGCTTCGTCAGCGGTTTCACGCACACCCACAGATTTGGTGGAGTGTTATTCTGTGAAATGACAGCGCTAATATAGAAACCAGCCAAATTAGTGACTGTGTCGCGAGATTGTTCACGGATTTCGTGGTGTTACATTTCGCGAGAGATTATCTACGAATTTTGTGGAGTTTATTTCGCGAGGTCACTAATAATATTTAATACTTCTAGATAATATTAGAAGTTTCATAGAGGCTAATTAAGAGGCTATTATCAATAATTGTGTATATTATTTCTCCAAAATAGAGAATTATTTAATATATACTGCACTAGTGTTCTCACAGTATATTTACTAATTGCCAACCCACAACAGGGTAGGATATTAACCATTGACTAGTTGAACTATTTTCGTTCATCCTAGTCCCATTATTACCATAGTCAGTTGTACTATATTGATTAACCTAGCACCATTAATGAATGGTCCAGACCCTATTTTGGGTGTAATTTTTATCAACTCGAGTCGAGTTGTGTATATATAATAATTTACTTATGATCATTACACCTTTGAGTGATTAATTAGTGTCTCTACCATCCTAGGGTGATATAGAAGAGCTAACCTAAAGGTACTTCCAATGACACTGGTTTATCACTCAAATCATTAGTGTGGATGATTGTATATATATAATGTGTATTAATTTTAAGTGCTAACCTCTAGTAGAGGTAGGATTATTGCCTAGTGAGTGCAGAATTTACCCTAGGCTACCATTAGAGCTTGTTCAGTATTATGAGCAGCCCAAGTACAAGTCCCACAAGGCTTCACCAACGAGCCAGTATGGATAATGCAGGGAGAATGAAAAGAACCCTTGCAGGTCTTAAAGGCCACTTAACAAGACAGATCAAGAAATGTGAAGATTTGTCACAACAATCAACAGTTGATTATGCTGACCTGGAAAGCTATTATCAAGCAGCTGCAGGTAAATTTGAGCAAATCAAATGTCAAATAGCAACATATGTGGCTGAACTTGCCAACACCAATTTATCAGAAACAGAAATAGACGACATTATGGTTGATCTTGCGAATTATGAAGATCACACTCAGGCCACGTTACAGCCTTATGTCAAATTAATTGCCCAGAACAAGGCAACAGCAACAACAACAACAGTTGCATCTAATACGAGTCAAGCAGAAGCTCGACTCCCTCCAATTAATTTACCCACTTTCTCAGGAAAAGATGAGGAAGATTGGGACGAATTTTGGAACAAATTCGTTGACCTTGTAGACTCAAAACAATCTTTACCAAAGAGTAGTAAATTCTCTTATTTGCAAGGCCAATTATCAGGTGAGGCTAAAACAGTAGTATCCCATCTGAGATTAACTAATGACGGCTATGATCTGGCAGTAAAACTCCTCAAGGATAATTATGCTGATCCAGAAGTAAGAACATCACATTTAGTTCATGAGCTGTTGCATTTACCCCCACCGGAGGCTTCAGCTGATTCACTCCAAGTCTTCAAGCTGGAGGTAGAATCATTGATCAATGCCCTCAGCCTGACAGCAGATACAAACGGGGCTGAGTGGGTCTTGAAAATAATTGTCCAGGAGAAAATACCTAGGGACATATTGAGACAAATAAGTGCTCATTACAATAAAAGTATCTTATCCATGAATGAAATATCTGAAGGTTTAAAGTCAGTAGTTCATCAATTACGAACACATGACAAATTAAAACCACCAAGTAAACCCTCAGAAACCAATAATAGTAAACCACAGAGTACCAAAGGTACTCCAAATCAATCTAGACAATATAATTCAACACCAAAGTGGAACAGTAGCAGTGTGGGCGTATATGCAGTGGGACCCTCCAAGCCTATAGTTACTGTGTCATCCAAGAACATGACACCAAAGGGTACAGGAAGCTATGGAACATGTTTGTTCTGCAATGAGAAACATTCAATGTACCACTGCTCTAATTTTCCTGATAGTGACGCCCGTGTTGAGCGACTCAAAGATTTGCAACATTGCACGAGGTGCCTCAGGAAACATAACATCAACGACTGTGATACCCAATTACACACCTGTAATAGGTGTAACAAAGGTCAGCACCATGCAGCATTGTGCAGAGACACCAAAACAACGTCTCCAAACCCCAAGGTGGAAGATAGCATTCCCACCACAGTACAGTACTGCAAGGTGCAACAAACAAACAGTGTCCAATCGGCAAAGTCTAAAGGTAATACGACTTTGCCTACTGCCCAAATTACCATCCTGAATAAGAGGGCCAAGGTCCATACCCGTGGGTTGTTTGACCAAGGATCCCAGAGAACATATATCACCAAAAAGTTGGCAGATGAATTACAATTAAGGCCTGTAGCCCAGATGTCATTCAACATCTCAGGGTTTGTAACAGATGCAGGACCTCAAGTCTACCAGGTGGTACAACCATCAGTACGCTTAGGCAGGTACGTCTGTCGAGTACAAGCCATTGTGGTGGACAAAATACCAGTAGACCTACAAGTTCAAGGTCTGAGAGCAACAGCCAAATTCCTGAGAAATAGAGGAATAAAATTGGCAGATAATATTAAGTCTGATCACCTCACCGACTTCGGTCTCCTTGTAGGGACAGACTATTGCCATCGATTCATCGGTAGCCCTACTAAATATCAGGGTATAACCATGTTAAACTCTGCAGGAGGTAAATTACTCTCAGGCCCAGTATCAAGCCTGAGGAGACCTATGCCTGCAGATAAACAATACCAGTAGAAATCTAAATTTGTCAGCTGATTATATTTCTCCAGTAGCATTATACTAAGGAGATTACAGCTGACAATACCAACAGAAGTTGATGTTAGTATCATCATTTAAAGCTGGAGATGAGTTCATGAGGCCTCAGTGGCAAATCAGTGAACAGTAGCCTAAAACAGCTACAAGTCACTGCGACCAATGTCACTGAACCCACTGCAGTCTCAGAACCATACTTTACTTTAATGATGAGCTATTCAATCTTCTGAATCAATTAACTAAATTAAAACCCCAATAAATCTGATGACTGATTTGATACATTTATTATTTAATCAAGATGCATTCCATGGGCCTCAGTGTTTATATATCAGTGACCAGTTACCTGAAGAAACTTCAAGTTATATCTAATGTCACTGATCTCACTGCAGTCCCTGAATCATACTTGACTGTAGTACTTGATCACATCCAGTCTTCTGGGTTAAATAATATGTAATAAGGCTTGAATATTAGCCTTTCAAGAGTTGACAGGGAAGTGAAATCGCATTAGACTTCTAACCCCTGCAACTCTAGTACGGGACATCCGTCCTGTATGAACAGACACACAAATGTGTGATTACTAACTATAATTTGAAGGAGGAGTATCAGTGTTCGTCTGTTCTAATTAGGACTTCGACCCGTGAGCAGCCCCCTGGGGAATTATGTCGGAAAATCCGACAGCATTTAATATATCATACATACAGATAATAGCTGTATTACCAACAAGTTACCCATAGAAAACGTAACTTGTAGTGGAATTACCGTCTATAGAAAACGGGATATCATCACCACATACTATTATAATTCACCAGCTATTCTGCTGGGAATTGTTCTTAAATACATTAGTCTTTGGACTTTACCATCATAAAAACATCTTATATAAATTAACTTAATTATCAATATTAAAGTAGAGTAAATGTGACCCTTCTATCACTTTCTGAAATCTGGACAAAGTAGGCCAGGCGTGAGTGAGGAAGGAGGGCAGCCATTGTTGTTTATTGAGACCAGAGGCTCACACGGGAGCAAATTCGGCTCCTGTTAAATTTACTTGGACGTAGTGTTATGGAAACCAAAGGTGTACCATTTTTCAACACGCTGTCTACATATCAAGTTAAGTGTTCTTTCCGAAACCCATTATCTATCATTAGTGGCCATTAATGTCATTATATAGGGTGACCCGGTTAGAACGCGAAATCGCCTCATACTAAAGGTCAAGACGAGGATGCAAGATTATGTGCACCAGTTACTGGGTGATGGAAGCTACCTCAAAGAGGATAATTTGGTGTCTACACCCTAGTTATACCTGGTGGACTAACCTGCTGTACTATAAGATAAGGAACCTCTTCAATGTTTAATAGTATGTAGTCTATTTCTGTAGTTTGATTGGCTGCATATATATTAATTTAACCCCCCCTAATGTGTAGAGGATCGATTTGTGAGATTATGAGATTATTGCAGAAATACAGTCCACTTATCATTATACAAATTGCTATCGAAGTATATAAATTAACGTAAATATAAATTCATATAAATTAAATAAATATAAATCTCACAGGTCGGTTCCCACACCCCGTCCCCTCGTCCTCCCCACCATTCCCCACTCTCTCGTTCGATGCATTCCTAAATAATCTGATGTTCCAATCAGAAAATTGGGAACATCAAATGATCTGATGTTCCCATAACTGAAATATAAGGAAAACAGTTAAACAAACGAAATGAAAAAAACAAACAAAAAATAAAAAATAAACACCACAGATTAAATATAGAGGCGCCATAAGACACAACCAAATAGATGAGAGTATACTTCAGATCTGAACTATATCCACGACTAAAAAGTATACTTGCTGGAGTGGTCAGTAAACTATTGTGGTGGGTATACCTCCCACTGCTGAAAGGCCCGAAGGGATACTACCACCTGGGATATGTACACCGAGCTTGGTGTAATTATACCGAGAGTTATATTTGGTCCTGTTCGTGACTGAATTAAGTATACTTGCTGGTGGCCCAACCAGCTATTGGGATGACCTTAATACGCCTCCAGAGGCTGAAAGGCCTTCAGCCCGACTCTAAACCAGGCTTTAATACCCCATCCAGGGTCTTATATACCCATGGAAGCCCAAACCGAAACTATCACTATTTTTCGCTTGTTACAACTTGTAATAAAGTTGTTACATCTTGGCTTAACGTGTTTATGACGTATTAGAACGTTGTTACAACTTGCTATATTGGTTGTTATGACTGGTTAAGTGTTAAAACTTGTTCGAACGTTGTACAAACGTCGTAGTTTCGGTGTTTATTTGGCGGGTATATAGTCCTTAAGCCCAAGTCTTCTGTTGCTGTTTAAGATTCAGCTACTAGAATAAAAAATTCCACGTAGCACAGGCTATGGTGATCCCGTAAAGTAACTTAAGTCTTCTAATTAAGTCTGAGAGGATTATTTGATTTTCGTGTTGGACTTGAGGCCTGTCAGCCGCCGGAGGTTAGTTAAGTTCAGACACTGAAAAATCCAGCGAGTATTTTAGATTACATTAACAATTAATAGTTATAATTTAGCGCCATGTATGCAGCCATACCGAAAAAGTTACAGCCCCGCTCCTGTGCCAGGTAAGTCCACAACGGGCTCACCATAGCCCGTGCTACTTGCACCGCTCCTGTGCCAGGTAAGTCCACAACGGGCTCACCATAGCCCGTGCTACTTGCACCGCTCCTGTGCCAGGTAAGTCCACAACGGGCTCACCATAGCCCGTGCTACTTGGAACTTTTTGTTCCAAGTAGGAAATCTTAAACAACAAGAAACCAGCAGCCATACTGAATTCTCAGATGTTAAATTATGTGTAAATTGATACAAAACTTGTATAAAACTTCAAATAAGTATACATTCAATCTGCATGCATGTATGCTTTTAAGTAAAGAACAAAAATGAAGTAGAGTAGGAAATATTTATATGCAAATCATAGTCTCACCCCAGTAAACAAAAATCCCGTTTTCTATAACAATCGACGAAACCGTAAGATTTCAGTTCACGAACCACTTCCAGTTTTCTGTGAAGGCTGCCCAAGGTCGGGAATGGATGTTCTGAGAGGGATTCATGTCCCATTTCTGTACATGGGACAGTTGGGACCATCGGGGATGGGACGCCATCCCATTAAAGAAGCGAGGTTGTTGCTCTGCCGAATAAGACTGAATGACGACAAGATTGGAAATACCAGCAAAAAATAGTCCTTCCCTAAGCAGCAGGACTTATAGGCGGGATGTCCGCCCCCCTTTCCCCCCTCATATACCCCCCCCCCATCAACACCCCCTCATGTCTTACACCCATCAACACCCCCTTTATGTCTACCCCCATTATAATGAATTTGATGTAAGTTCTTGTGGTTGCTGTCATCATTATAGCGACTCTATGTATATTTATGCGTGTATGTATATGTACTCACCTAGTTGTGCTTGTGGGGGTTGAGCTTCGGCTCTTTGGTCCCGACTCCCAACCGTCAATCAACTGGTGTACAGGTTCCTGAGCCTATTGGGCTCTATCATATCTATACTTGAAACTGCGTATGGTGTCAGCCTCCACCACATCACTTCCTAGTGTATTCCATTTACTAACTATTCTGACACTGCAAAAGTTCTTTCTAATGTTTCTGTGGCTCATTTGGGTACTCAGCTTCCACCTGTGTCCCCTTGTTCGCGTACCACACGTGTTCAAATAATTCATCCTTCTCTACTCTGTCACAGGATAGCAGGATCTCGCCTCTCAACTGTACAACTAGTGTAGAGATTCTCGAGCCAATTGGGCTCTGTCATATCTATTTTTGAAACTGCGTATGAAGTCTGCCTCCACCACATCACTGCTTAATGCATTCTATTTGTTAACTACTGTGACACTGGAAAAGTTCCTTCTGATGTCTCTGTCGCTCATTTGGGTACTCAAGTGTCCATCTGTGTCCCCTTGTGCGTGTAACACCCCGTGTTAAATAAACTGTCTTTATCTACTCTATTAATTTCTGAAGAATCTTGTACGTACATGTGTATGTACATGTGTGTGTGTGTGTGTGTGTGTGTGTGTGTGTGTGTGTGTGTGTGTGTGTGTGTGTGTGTGTGTGTGTGTGTGTGTGTGTGTGTGTGTGTGTGTGTGTGTGTGTGTTAGAGGAGCGGCCCTGGGCGACTAATCCCTACACACAGACAACAAAAATCCTTAAAGCATCTTCAGAATCTCAACAGGATTACATATCTCAATTTGCAAGGGAGGGAAAGAAAGGGAGGAGAAGGAGAAGGAAGAAGAGGTTGAGAGTAGAGGATGGAGGGACAGAGAAGATGGTCAATTAGTGTCTTGCAGGTAGCGTACACGGCTGCAAACGGGCCATCCGCGTATACGCTATTCCTGCCGTTGTTTAAGCGTCACAACGCTTAAACGTTGTGGGAGACAATATCGCTCACCCCGTTGCTTAAAAAAAAGCAGCAGCAGGCTTGACGGATACCGGGATACTGTGTCCGTAAAGTGACGAGAGGAGACCAAACACGTTGGGAAAAAATGAAGAGATCTAGTTAACTCGGCTTTTCGAAGGTCGGGATGCTACTAGGCTCATAAGCCATGGGATATCCGGCCCTATGTGAGTACCGCAGTGAGTCGCATGTAGCCGGGCACGACCTGCTACGCCAGACTCAGAGCTGTGGGAAGGCCAGCCAGTTGGTCCTTGCCTCGCTTCCTGGGAAGGTGCAATAATGTTGGAGAGATACACAAAAAATGGATTTTTGTTGACCATATTCGATGACAACACAAGGGGGGTTGCTTGAGATTCGGGTCCGGAATCTTGTGTTTTGGCTGAGACTTCACACTGGGGATAGCCCCCTTTTACGCACAGGTGTTGGTTAAACAAGAATTCTCAGAGATAGCCAAAAACGTAAAGATGAAACTTATCCTAAACATTTCACTATACTAGTAAAACAACTAGGACTTCTATAGGACTTCTATAGGACTTCGTTCATAGGACTTCTTTGTCCTATGAACGTCATCAAATTATTATTTCCGGTTGGCACAGGCTCTCAAACGTTACTTCCCGCCGACGTGACGACTTCCAGTTCTTAGTAAACATCTCTGTTCTTGTTCAATAAATTGTTCCTAATTTATCAATTTTGAGATCTGTATCTCTTTCTTAGTTCCAGCCCCCATCACACATCATAAAAGTGATTTCTTTCACTTCGCTGTACACTAAATTATTTTTCTACCCCTTATTTCAGCTGTTTCCAAATGTATTTGAAGCCCTTTAGAATATTTAGATTAAACTCTGTATCTAATCCACCAAGATGATTGGTTTATAAACCACCAATGACCGATCCCCCGTCTGTTCAAATACCTTTGAGCTGTCTAATAATATGATGTTGCTGAGACCCTTCCCAACATAGCAGCGTTTTTCGAAATGCTGAAATTGGGATATGAAAGAGGAAAACGGAATAGGAGGGAGAGTTACCTTACCTTGCGTCATGTAAGGTAGGGAAAGAATGGGTACAGAATGGGTAGCACGAAGGAGGAAGCAGTACAAATAAACTCTGAAATCATACGACCATCTTGGGAAGGAAGTTACTGAAGAATGGAATGAGACCTTGAAAACCTTGGCGATTTAATTATAGGAAAGAAGGGATGGGGAAGGGGGGTGGGAGGAGTGAGGGAGACGTGTGAGGGGTTGGCAGGAGGGAGAGGACAGGGGCCGGTCGACCTCTGGAGCAGGACAGGATAGGATAGGATAGGTGGAGTGAGCTATATAAACCCTGGCAAGGAGGGGCGAGGAGGTCAGTTGAGCAGTGCACGGCAGGGCGAGCAGGCCGCGACACTCACCACAAACATCACTATGAAGGTTGGTGACAGTGGAGTGAGGGAGTGATGACCACACCTGTGGTGCTCCCAGACACAATGGATCAATGACTCACTTGTAATTGGTGAATACGTTATAGATATATTCATGTTACAGATAAATATATATATATATATATATATATATATATATATATATATATATATATATATATATATATATATATATATATATATATATATATATATATAGTCTTTATGCAACAATTATCATAAAAACACTGATCCAAGGAAGCGGAAAAAATCACATGTGTTGAATTAGTGAACGCTGAACGCGTTTTCGGCTCAATTCGCCTTCATTAGAGCAAGATAGAAAAGTCTTTCTACCTTGCTCTGATGAAGGCGAATTGAGGTGAAAACGCGTTCAGCATTCTCCAATTTTTCACATATGTTTTATCCGCATACTTGGATCAGTGATTTTGGTTTTGTATATATTATAGTATATATATATATATATATATATATATATATATATATATATATATATATATATATATATATATATATATATATATATATATATATATAAAACCTTCAGATGATCAATGGTGCGGTCGTCACGGTACTGTGTACGTTTGGGGTGATTCTAGACGACATAGATTAGATTCCTGATCGGATCATATAGAGTTCTTAGTGATATAGCCACATATCCTATACATTACCTCTTCAGTGAGAAGACGAAATGAAAATTTTACGAATCATCTGAAGAGTATGACGGGAGTACGACTAGTTAAGACGAGAAGACATAACTTATATCCGAGATTGTTAGGACATTGATGACCCCCGTTAGGGATTTAGGGGTTTCACCAGCAAGGGACTCAAGTTACTCTGGTAATATCCTGTCCCCATTAGAAACCAGCGGTGTTCAACTTCCCCTTATAAGGACATTATAACGTAATGAGGGACTTTATACCGTGCTGGGAGACCTCATTCCGTGCTGAGGGACCTCATTACGTGCTGGGAGACCTCATTACGTGCTGGGGGACCTCATTACGTTCTGGGGGACCTCATTACGTGCCGGGGGACCTCATTACGTTCTGGGGGACCTCATTACGTGCTGAGGGACCATCATTACGTAGCTGGGAGATCTCATTACGTGCTAGGGGACCTCATCAGACGTGCTGGGGGACCTCATACCATGCTGCGTGAGACCTTGTAAGGTCCACTCAGAGCTCTGCAGAGGTCAGCATACCATTAGAGTTCCAAGAGAACATTATTAGCATTCTTGAGGCAGCCACTAGATCATACTTTATCACACCTCGTCACCTCGACGTCATCACACCTCGTCACCACGACGTCATCACACTTCCTCACCACGACGTCATCACACTTCGTCACCACGACGTCATCACACTTCCTCACCACGACGTCATCACACCTCGTCACCTCGACGTCATCACACTTCCTCAACACGACAATGCATCAATAAACAAAGTTATCACATCAGTAGGATATATAACATTTTAATCCACAGGAGTGTTCCCAGTGGTCACTGAATGTTACGTTGCATTTGCCTTCTGTCTAATGGGGCATCAAGAGTCCAAGAGACAGACACATCCATTGCAATCTTCCCTTCTTGCAACAATGCCACATGTGACAGGGATCCATCCGTCTCTGGGGCTTGTATCGTTGTCCAATGATAACCTCAGTATGGAATTTCCTTCATAAAACCACAACTGATTCATGAAAGCTGGTATATATATATATATATATATATATATATATATATATATATATATATATATATATATATGTATATATATATATATACAAGTTAGCCCGTTACAGCCTAAACCAGTGGAGAGGAAAGTCCTTATATTGAGTCGTTCTTTGAGGGGGAAGGGGCGTGGGGTCGGCTCCGGGACATAGCTATTGGGTGGAAGGTAGAGAGAGGGAAGGAGTCACTACAATTAGGTAGGTAGGTAGATTGATAGGTAGATAGGTAGATACCTCCTGGGTGTGTAGTATATCACAGGTAATTGTATGGAGGTTACTCGACCGAGTCGGGTACATATATATATGTATAGGCAGTCGCGCCCATACACACACACACACGTACACTCGTGTACACACACACACACGTACACTCGTGTACACACACACACACGCACACACACAAATATGTTGCATATAAACTTGACCTTCAAACCCTTTCTCCTCTTAGTCAACCCACGTCGACCTCTGCATAGTTTTAAAGAAAACGGAATATGGGCAGCAGACGCCTTCCCAGTAAATGAGCGGGCACCGGGTCTGTTGAGAAGGCTTCCGGATCACCCCACAAGGAATTTGTCGATGCTTGATAAGACTTTTGTTTTCCGGTGGGGGTTCGGAATGTGAGCGGGGAGGGGGGCGGGGAAGAGAGAGAGAGAGAGAGAGAGAGAGAGAGAGAGAGAGAGAGAGAGAGAGAGAGAGAGAGAGAGAGAGAGAGAGAGAGAGAGAGAGAGAGAGAGAGAGAGAGAGAGAGAGCGAGAGAGAGAGAGAGAGAGAGAGAGAGAGAGAGAGAGAGAGAATAGTAATAACAAGCCTGTCCCTAAAAATAGTTTTCTTCATGCATTTATATTTTGCATTGTCTTTTACTTAGGTAATAATGTGTATAATTTTGTTTTACGTTCACGAACTGTGTGTGTGTGTGTGTGTGTGTACTCACCAATTTGTGCCTGCAGGATCGAACTGTAGCTCTTGGATCCCGCTTTTCTAGCCGTTGGTTCTCTAATACAATGACTCCTGACCTATTTCCTTATCATATACCTGCTTTTAAAGTTATGAATAAAGTTAGCCTCTACAACCTGCTCCTTTTAGGATCATTAGTATTTTTTCACTACCCTTACGCTACAAGAAAAAACTTGGATCAACTTGGATAACTACGTGTTCAATTATCGGGTTACTAGAGCGGCACAACGGGTTATTTTTCACCATTTTTAGTCAGTTTTGAATTATACATTATCGCACAGCATAGCATTTCTGACAACAACCCCATACCACTCGTCCTATTCCACAGCTCCCTTCTCCCCCCCTTTCCCCCTTCCCTCCCACACCAGTACCAACCCCCTCCTCCCTCTCCCACCACCAGTACGAACTCCCTCCTCCCTCTTCCACCATCAGTACCAACCCCCTCCTCCCTCTCCCACCACCAGTACGAACTCCCTCCTCCCTCTTCCACCATCAGTACCAACCCCTCCTCCCTCTCCCACCACCAGTACCAACCCCCTCCTCCCTCTCCCACTACCAGTACCAACCCCTTTCACCCTCCCACCACCAGTACCAACCCCCTCCTCCCTCTCCCACCACCAGTACCAACCCTTTCACCCTCCCACCACCAGTACCAACCCCCTCCTCCCTCTCCCACCACCAGTACCAACCCCCTCCTCCCTCTCCCACCACCAGTACCAACCCCCTCCTCCCTCTCCCACCACCAGTACCAACCCCGCACACTCACAAGACTCTTGCATGCTCCTCAGGCGTTGGCGTTGTTGGCTGTGTTGGCTGTAGGAGGGACAGTGGCTGCCCCTTCCAATCTGGACGGTCTGGACCACCACCACGACCACCACCACGACCACCAAGATCCTCTACTGGCCCTCCCCAGTGCTCTTACCCCGGCATTCGCAGGCTACAACTACGACCCACCAGCTCAGCCTTCGGGACTCTACGAACTACCCGTAGGTCCATCTGATATCGTAGAGGTGACGCCACCTCCTACCACTACCACCACCACCACAACAACTACCACCACTACCCCACCGCCACCGCCCCCGGGACTCTACCTTCCGCCCGTCGACAAGGTGCCCGCAGCAGCTAACGAGATCATCAATGTTATTGAGGTAAGATGCTGGTGAAGAAGTCTTGCGAGATTGCCAATGATAAGGTAAATCCCATAAGCAGCAGGTTGATTAGTTAATCCCCCTATTCTATTATCGTGACAAGCAATTGAGAAGAAGCAGATACTTTAGTGAGGAAGACAATAAGACAAAGATATAATCAATAGGGACGTGGTAATCACTTGAGACACATAATGTGGAACATTTTCTTCGATTCTTCACTATTTTTGCCATATACCACCTCTCTTGCTCTCCGGTATGAGAATTAGGGAACACCGCAGTAAAGTGACGGGCTCACTATAGCCCGAGCTACATAACAATTTTGTTCTGAGTAGCTGAATTTTAGACAACAACGTAGCAGCATTCACTCCCAAAAACATCTACCTACTTACGGGCTATTCATGCCCGTGCCACCACTTGGGTGACTCAATCTCTATCAATCAATCAATCACCCAGTCCTGTCTAAGTCCACCCCTATCTCTCTCATATACCTGTCTAATCTACTCTTAAGCCTATCAAAATATCTCAATAAGACAGCTGGCAGCCCATTTGGTTCATCCACAGCCCAGATTCCAAACCAGTGCATCCCTGTATCCTTCCTAAGACAAAATTTCTTCAACTTCTACCCCCCATTATTGTCGGTCCTGATCTGTTCCCACAATTTCAGAACCCATTTTTTAACAACCCTCCTTTGTGTATGTCTACTGAAACCTTCTAAAAACCTACCTACTGAAAACCTTTATTATATCCCCTCCTCCTTAATATTTTCTCTAACGCTACGTATGGTTGCAGCCTTCGGGGTCCACCACCATGATGCCGATGCCGTACAACATCAACTGGGGCGTCTCCGACCCCGAGAGTGGCAACATCTTCAACCACATCGAGGACAGCGACGGCACGGAGGTGACGGGAGAGTACTCCGTCCTTCTGCCGGACAGTCGCATGCAGATTGTCCGGTTCCGGGTGGATCCCGTCAACGGATACCAAGCCGAGGTCACCTACGAGCCGGCCAAGTGACGAGGGCAGCTGACGTAGCCGGATCCGGTGTTCCACGGCAGGACCCGACCTACGACCGACCTAAATAGCTAGAGCAGGATATTTTTGCTCGTTTTCTTTATATCGTTACTTCCTATACTCATAAACAGGAATGGAAATACGTTGCTATTCAGGAACTCCGAGACTTTCACTTTATAATACGTATACAAAAAACAAACCAAAAACATACAGATAACTGAGAGGATTCAATTGATTAGCTCTTTCAACAACCACTGACGTCACTGTATCCACCATCTACAACCTAATGACGTCATTTGACCTCCAGCCAATGACGTCTCACAACACATCCAAGCAACTGGCCAATGAGAGTCGTCGACAGGAACCAACATGACTCACTTCGTCTCCCACATGGATGGCTTGGAAGCAGCAGAAATATTTTAAATTCATGTTTTCTTTCAAGATCTTCCTAATCCCGCCCTCAAGTCCTGTAAGAACCGCCTCCGAATTTTCAATAACAAAATAAATATATTCCCCCTCGGATTCAAGCCCTTACAATTAAGCTTATGTACAAAATAAAATTAAAAAAGTTTTACGTCGATCGCTTTTATATTCTCCATGATTTTCTTTTCAAGTGATATTTCCTGAAAAATAATACAATGTAAGATATATTAAAGTTGTCATGAAAGTGGAAGCTGCAATTACTTCTTGTTCTGAATGTCCGAGTTACAGTCATTACAGTCAATATCTGAGGAACTATGTGAGCTCACACTACAGTCAATATCAGAGGCTCTGTTAGCTCACACTACAGTCAATGCCTGAGACTCTGTGAGCTCACATTACAGTCAATATCTGAGACTCTGTGAGCTCACATTACAGTCAATATCTGAGGCTCTGTAAGCTCACACTACAGTCAATATCAGAGGCTGTGTTAGCTCACACTACAGTCAATATCAGAGGCTGTGTTAGCTCACACTACAGTCAATGCCTGAGACTCTCTGAGCTCACATTACAGTCAATATCTGAGACTCTGTGAGCTCACATTACAGTCAATATCTGAGGCTCTGTAAGCTCACACTACAGTCAATATCTGAGGCTCTGTGAACTCACACTACAGTCAATGCCTGAGACTCTGTGAGCTCACATTACAGTCAATATCTGAGGCTCTGTGAGCTCACACTACAGTCAATACCTGAGGCTCTGTGAGCTCACACTACAGTCAATACCTGAGGCCCTGTAAGCTCACGCTACAGTCAATACCTGAGGCTCTGTAACCTCACGCTACAGTCAATACCTGAGGCTCTGTGAGCTCACACTACAGTCAATACCTGAGGCTCTGTGAGCTCACACTACAGTCAATACCTGAGACTGATTTCATAAATGTTGTTACTCACACAATCACATACTGTGTTGAGTGAGTAACAGCTGCATTATCAGTGCCAAATCACATGTCCAAGGTGCTAAAGATTAACCAAAGGTCTATTGACGTTTTGGCAGTTAATATTTTATGATGTGTGATTGAGAAGATGCATTGGTTGACAACTTGACTCGGGAATAGATAAGTTGTCACGAGACAAGTTGTCAACCAGTGCATCTACGATTCCCATCAATGTATCAATTCATCAATTGATGAATGCATCAATGCATCAATTTCCTTCTTGTGTGGCAGGGAATATTAGCAGCATCTGACTGCAGAAAGATACCTGGCTGAATTACTAACCCTGACCAAAATTGTACATCAGTTTTATTGCCAAATAAAATAGGAGTTGACTGCATAATTGAATAGTTTGCTTTCTTGTGCCACAACATCCATCTACCACTCATAAAATTACCTTAATAACTAATAATAATAATAATAATAATAATAATAATAATAATTGCCATATTATTAATAGATGTTTTTAACAACTATGCAAGGATTTTATATATATATATATATATATATATATATATATATATATATATATATATATATATATATATATATATATATATATATATATGTATATATATATATATATATATATATATATATATATATATATATATATATATATATATATATGTATATATATATATATATATATATATATATATATATATATATATATATATATATATATATATATATATATATATATATATATATATATATATATATATATATATATATATACATTGTTGAGGCTACGAACCCTCTTTGTAGAGGCTACGAAAAAAAACTTTTTTTCTATTTACATCTTTCAATGAGAAGCGTTGTACACTATCAACGAGTATGTCACTATTAACGTACATGTCGACAAATATGTCTACTGAATGTTACTGGCAGACACGAAAGAATTAGTATGGACGCTTAGGAGAAGCTTCGTCTCGTTCAGTAGCTTGCATCTTGCATGCAAAGCGAGACACCTAAGACGCTCGACCTTCTCCACCCGAGGTTACCAAGCCATTGGTGTGGTTCGACTGTTGCAAGCAGTCAACAGAGGCCAGTCCTTGCTGCTCGGCCATATTTTGACAGCTAACGTGATTAATTTGCGTCTTAAGTCTTCGTGTCAAGAACTCGATTTTGCACTTGTTTCATTCGGGCTCTTAAGTGGTCACATAAATCTTGTTTTGAATAGTTTTTTTTTTAAGCTATTTCCAGGCACTTCGATTTTCTATTGATTGCATTTTTAATTGTAGCCAATAGAAAAGTCTAATGTATAAAGTCTAAAAAATAATTGCAAGTCTATATCGTTGTTTATATTTAGCATGAAAGATAAGAAAATAATACATACTGAGCTCATTATATGCTGACAACCAAATTTTAAAATTTAGTAAAAGATTTGAGCGCTTTCGGATTGTCTCCAGTTGGCATTTAACGAAAGCTTGGAGACAATCTTAAGACGCACAGATATTTACATTCATTTTTTAAATGAGTGTAAAGGAGATTACCCAAAAGGATGTAATGGGCCTAGTGGCTTATAAGGGAGGTGCTTCACCTCCACCTAATCCCCGGCTATATATCCGTCAGCACAAAAACTTGTAACCATTCGAACTCTGCCTTTCATAATGTTGACAAGGGTAAACGAAACGCATCTCTTAAGCGTCAAGCCTTAATGAACGTGCAAAATGAACTTTGAGGAGTTAATTTTTCAACAACTTCCTTCTCAAGGGAAGAAAAGCATAACAGAAATAAAGAAGAGTCATGCCAGAATTATTGATCTCACCTGTCCCAGACAAAGAGAAAAACTAATTGTATAATTTTTCATTTATTAATGGCCTTACTACAGGTGTTAAATCCTGTAAGTCGATATTTCCAATCGTTGAAAAATCGGACTGTCAAATTCTTCAAGATGATTTACAAAAAAGCTGCAGAGTTGTGTTTAGAAATGACTATTGGATTCTAACACCAGTAGGTCTTTGGCGATGAAAACTAGAAAAGGTGAGCAAATGGCCACCAGGAACATAGGCCTCCTTAGTTAGGCTTTATACAATGAAGTCTAACTCCGGAGGCCCGTGCAAGTAGGATAACATCAACAGCATACTCGACACTAGCTAAAGTCAGAACATCATACCAAGATAAGGAGGCAGTTAGAGCAGTGCACACTGTGTGGATAATACCAGCTCTATAATACGTATACCTCATCGTAGAGCCTCATTTCAAGAAGCATATTAGGAAGTTGGAAGCGGTACGAAGGTCTTCAACGAGGCTCGTCCCGGCATTTCGAGGGATAGGGCATGAAGAGAGACTGAAAGACCTGGACCTAAACTCGCTAGAAAAGATGATGAGAGAGAGAAAGAGAGAGAGACAGATAGACATGATACAGATATTAAAATACTTACAGTGATTGATAGAATGGAAAAAAAGAGAAGTTCACAATAAACATCTCAAAGAATATCATAGAATTAAAGTTAATGGGAGGAAGCACAAGAATCCAACGAGTCACAGACATGATTTGAAAGTTTTCTTTTAGCGTAAGAATAGTGGGAAAATGGAGTGAACTAAATGAGCAAGTTGTAGAAGTTCACTCCATTGATAATGTCTGAAGTATATGTGATAGAGAAATAGGTCGGGAGTCGTTGCAAAAACAAACGGTAACTGATAAGTCCAGGTCCAAGAGCTAAAGCTCAATACAGCAGGAAGAAATAGATGAGCAAAGTTGGTTTAAGCTCACACACACACACACACACACACACACACACACACACACACACACACACACACACACACACACACACACACACCTGTAGAAATAGATCCCAGATAAATATCCCCAAAGAAATAGATAGATAAATAGATCCCAATAGATAGATCTATTTCCTGTAGAAATAGATCCCACCTGCTCATCATGGGCGACTTCAATCACGGAAAGATTGACTGGGAGAACAAGGAACCGCATGGAGGCGAGGATACGTGGAGAGCCAAACTATTGGAGGTGGTGACAAGCAACTTTTTAACGCAGCATGTCGGAGAACCCACAAGGATGAGAGGCAATGACGAACCAGCGAGACTCGACCTAGTCTTCACTCTGAACGACTCCGACATAAGAGAAATCGGTTTTGAGGACCCAGTAGGAATGAGCGACCACAGTGTACTGGTGTTTGAGTACTTGATTGAAGAAGGGTTATTGAACTCGAGGAGGGATACCGAAACCAAAAGGTTAGCATACCGAAAGGGAAACTATGAGGGGATAAGAAAATTCCTAACAGATATAGCATGGGAAACAGAGCTCAGGGGAAAGACGGCCCAAGATATGATGGATTACATCACGCAGAAGTGCAAGGACGCAGCAAACAAGTTTGTCCCAGTCCAAAAGGAAAACAGAGAAATGAAGATGAGAAACCCATGGTTTAATCAAAGATGTAGGCTAGCTAAGCAGCAAAGTAAAAGGGCATGGAGAAACTATAGGAATAACAGGACACTGGAGAGCAGAGAAAGATACCAGAATGCCAGGAATGAATATGTCAGGATGAGAAGAGAGGCAGAAAGACAATACGAAAATGACATCGCAAGCAAGGCAAAGACTCAGCCTAAATTGTTGCATAGCCACATTAGGAGAAAAACAACAGTAAAGGAACAGGTTATGAGATTAAGGATAGGGGCGGAAGGATTCACTACAAATGACAAGGAAGTGTGTGAAGAATTGAATAAGAAATTCCAGGAGGTCTTCACCTTAGAACAAGGAGAAATTCCAGAGGTAAGTGAGGGAATAGCTAACCAGGAACCACTGGAAGAGTTTGAGATTACCAGTGGGGAAGTAAGGAAGTGTTTACTAGAGTTGGACGTGACGAAGGCTATAGGCCCAGATGGAATCTCCCCTTGGGTTCTAAAGGAAGGAGCAAGAGAACTGAGCCTACCACTCTCCATAGTGTATAACAAATCACTGGCAACAGGGGAACTGCCAGATACTTGGAAAGCAGCTAACGTAGTCCCGATATACAAGAAAGGGGATAGACAGGAGGCACTGAACTACAGGCCAGTGTCCCTAACCTGCATACCATGCAAGCTGATGGAGAAGATTGTGCGAAAAAAACTAGTGGAGCATCTGGAGCGAAGGAACTTTGTAACACAGCATCAACATGGGTTCAGGGATGGCAGGTCCTGCCTCACAGGGTTACTTGAATTCTACGACCAGGCAACAAAAATAAGGCAAGAAAGAGAAGGGTGGGCAGACTGCATATTTTTGGATTGTCAGAAAGCCTTTGATACAGTGCCACACAAGAGGCTAGTGCGAAAGTTGGAGATGCAGGCTGGAGTGAGAGGGAAGGTACTCCGGTGGATAGAGGAATACCTAAGCAACAGGAGACAACGAGTCTGTGTGAGGGGTGAGGTCTCTGATTGGCGAGACGTCACAAGTGGAGTCCCGCAGGGGTCAGTCCTTGGACCTATACTGTTTCTGGTATATGTAAATGATCTCCCAGAGGGTATAGATTCGTTCCTCTCAATGTTTGCCGACGATGCAAAAATTATGAGGAGGATTGAAACAGAGGATGATAGTAGGAGGCTACAAGATGACCTGGATAGACTGAGTGAATGGTCCAACAAATGGCTGTTGAAGTTCAACCCGAGTAAATGCAAAGTAATGAAACTAGGCAGTGGAAACAGGAGGCCAGGCACAGGATACAGAATAGGAGATGAAGTACTTAATGAAACAGACAGAGAGAAAGATCTAGGAGTTGATATCACACCAAACCTGTCTCCTGAAGCCCACATAAAGAGAATAACGTCTGCGGCATATGCGAGGCTGGCTAACATCAGAACGGCGTTCAGGAACCTGTGTAAGGAATCATTCAGAATCTTGTACACCACATATGTAAGACCAATCCTGGAGTATGCGGCCCCAGCATGGAGCCCGTACCTTGTCAAGCACAAGACGAAGCTGGAAAAAGTCCAAAGGTATGCTACTAGACTAGTCCCAGAACTAAGAGGCATGAGTTATGAGGAAAGGCTGCGGGAAATGCACCTCACGACACTGGAAGACAGAAGAGTAAGGGGGGACATGATCACAACCTACAAAATCCTCAGGGGAATCGACCGGGTAAACAAGGACGAACTTTTCAACACTGGTGGGACGCGAACAAGGGGACACAGGTGGAAGCTGAGTACCCAAATGAGCCACAGAGACGTTAGAAAGAACTTTTTCAGTGTCAGAGTAGTTAGCAAATGGAATGCATTAGGAAGTGATGTGGTGGAGGCTGACTCCATTCACAGTTTCAAATGTAGATATGATAGAGCCCAATAGGCTCAGGAATCTGTACACCAGTTGATTGACGGTTGAGAGGCGGGACCAAAGAGCCAGAGCTCAACCCCCGCAAGCACAATTAGGTGAGTACAATTAGGTGAGTACACAGTTTCAAATGTAGATATGATAGAGCCCAATAGGCTCAGGAATCTGTACACCAGTTAATTGACAGTTGAGAGGCGGGACCAAAGAGCCAAAGCTCAAACCCCGCAAGCACAAATAGGTGAGTACAAATAGGTGAATACAAATAGGTGAGTACACACACACACACACACACACACACACACACACACACACACACACACACACACACACACACACACACACACACACACACACACACACACACACACGCGCACACACACACACACACACACACACACACACACACACACACACACACACACACACACACACACACACACACACACACACACACACACACACACACACACACACACTTACATTCATATATATCAGGAAATGAAAATAAGTAAATTTACCTTGAGAAATTTATGCGTTCTTCCCAGTGTCGTAGATATTAAGCGCTGTCGACACTAGTCGGCTAAGTACGTTATGAGAGCAATACATTTCATAAAATATTTTTGTGCGTATGTGTGTTTGTAAATGTATGCGCGTGTATTTATAGTATGTGTGTGAGTGAGTAGATTTGTACGTACGTTTAAATGTGTTTGAGTGTGCGCGTGAGGAAAGGAAAATCAGATGTATGCGTTTAATATAAAACATTCAGATACTGCAATCACTTGCGACGATTTACATGGGATTTATCCAATATTTACAATTTTTTTTTACAGTGTTATGAAAAGCCGTTGTATGATGATGCCGTTCACACACCTGACTCAGTGCGTTCAACGCACTGAGTCACCAAAAAAAAAAAAAAAAAGGTTGTATAATCATCAGTGAAAGCATGTATGGAACTTCCTAATTGTCCCGGGGGCTCTTTCCGAAAGTCTAGCCAGGTGAAGGTCGTATTAAGAAAGGTGGTATGCAGGGCAAGGAAGAAGGGAGGGAGAGAGAGAAGGAGGGAAAGAAGGGAGGAAGGAAATAGAAGGAAGGGAAGTAATAAGAACTAGTGATGATGGGTGAGAGATTAACTACCGGATAAATGGCATTGTTTGAAGAAAGGCGGTGAACTTAATGTCAACCAAAATATATACGAATGATGTATATACTTATTTTTTTTTTTTTTAGATTTTTATACGTAAGAATTATTATTCAAAAATAAGGGCAAGATTTAGGTAATTTTCTCAGTTATTCTGCCTAGTGGTGATTGTCATATTTAATTACGTATCTGAACAACATTTTGGCGAGTGAGCTGAATTGTATTGAGAAGAATTTTCTACAAGAATTATTGTCGGGGTGAACAGAAGTCTGTGAACATTCTAAAGAACAATGTTCGAAATGTTCAAAAGTTTACCTAAAATTAATAACATCAAGAGAAACAGTCTGCAACTGAATCCTCCCCGTTGTGCATATATTATTCATATATTATATAAAATATATAATTATTTATGCATGTGTATGTTTCTTGATGCAAAACAAAATAACGAAGACTCGTATAACTAAGTCTGTCCTTTAAAGAAACCAGGCGTCCTACGTTTTCTCTCACGAGTAATCTCAGAGGTACACACACACACACACACACACACACACACACACACACACACACACACACACACACACACACACACACACACACACACACACACACACACACACACACACACACACACACACACACACACACACACACACACACACACACACACACACACACACACACACACACGTACACGTGATGTTACACTAAAAAGATATACACAGCTATAAAGAACATTGCCCCCATATAAAGGTACACACACATTTATGGAACCAAACAATGCAAATGGATATCGAAAAGAATGATGAAAGTGACTTAAGGATATGTTCCAGTTATTTGTTAGAATATGCTCCAGTCCAGTGCCTCCACCTGGCTCCAGTTATGTGGAGCTAGGTGGAGGCACAATTTGATACAGGTATACAACTATAGTCTATCAAACAAATATTAGATAGACTACATTTGACAGGTAATCACTAAAATACGCATACAGCGTATGTGATGAGCATCTTCACAGAAACCCGTATATGCATATATCAAGCTTGTAGAGTCAAGCGCTAACTCCTGGGCCCCGACTTTCCGAGCTGTTGTATGACCAATACAGGGAATTTCGACGACCGTATTTCTTGTTATATTCTGCATTTCGAAACCTTCTAATGTATTTGTTTCTGTTGCATTATATGTTCCTAATATTTCCATCCATTTCCCATTGTTATAATCCGGCTTATACTGAAAATGTGTTCGTTGATCTGCCTTCTCAGTTTTTGAGGCTCTTATATGTTGTTATCTCCTCCATCCCGTTTCTCTTCAAGTGTGATGAAATTCTGTTTCCTCTCTACATTTGTCTATCTCTTCCTCTAAATATTAATATTAACGTAATAAGAGCAGGTGTTAATATGTCTACATAATTAAATATATAAGTAATGAAACAGTTCTCCATGTGCTTTGAATCTATGGAAAGGTGGGCTGGGGTAAGGAGTGAGGGCTTTGTTTTATAGTGCTACGGTGCATTGTGCACCATGTTTTATGGTGCTACGGTGCATTGTGCACCATGTTTTATGGTGCTACGGTGCATTGTGCACCATGTTTTATGGTGCTACGGTGCATTGTGCACCATGTATTATGGTGCTACGGTGCATTGTGCACCATGTTTTATGGTGCTACGGTGCATTGTGCACCATGTATTATGGTGCTACGGTGCATTGTGCACCATGTTTTATGGTGCTACGGTGCATTGTTCACCATGTATTATGGTGCTACGGTGCATTGTGCACCATGTTTTATGGTGCTACGGTGCATTGTGCACCATGTTTTATGGTGCTACGGTGCATTGTTCACCATGTATTATGGTGCTACGGTGCATTGTGCACCATGTTTTATGGTGCTACGGTGCATTGTTCACCATGTTTTATGGTGCTATGGTGCATTGTGCACCATGTTTTATGGTGCTACGGTGCATTGTGCACCATGTTTTATGGTGCTACGGTGCATTGTGCACCATGTTTTATGGTGCTACGGTGCATTGTGCACCATGTTTTATGGTGCTACGGTGCATTGTTCACCACGTTTTATGGTGCTACGGTGCATTGTTCACCACGTTTTATGGTGCTACGGTCAAAATATAAATAGCTGATTTTTTTATTTGTTGTTAATTTCCAGACATCGGTGCATAATATTTGATATATTACAACGCTGAATAATATTGAAACTTTAATTTTCAAAATATTTATCAAGGCACAGCTGGAGGCCAGCAACTAAAGTCATCAAGGTGATCAGTATGTGACCGGGGCCCGTTGTTCCCTCTTGAATTATGGCTGATTTTAATCGTTTTTACTTAAATTCGAAACATAGAAATTTTATCAAACCTAACCAACCTAACCTATCATAACCTAACCTAACCTATCATAACCTAACCTAACCTATCATAACCTAACATAACTATGTCAGAAATTCATGTTCCTTATGTAATAGATTATTATTGTTAGGAAAGAAACAATCTGGAATCTGTTTAAATTCTAAATATATTTGAAAATCAGATAAATTATTCGGCTTGTTAGGCAAACCAAACCTTGCATATTTGGTCGGGTAATGCAGTTCTGGCTATAAGGCACGACATACATAATAATTTATAATATACAAAAATGTATGGTAGCAGAAAACAGCACACAAGAGCATACGTGAGTGCCCTCAAGTTTCACTGTAGTGCCACTTATTCCCTTCGCTAAGGAAACGGGTTCTCTTATTACAACCAGAGGTGGTATCCCTATATGACTCCTCTGTGCTGAATTAGCGTTGAAAAATCTCCCCAATAGTGAAAGCATCTTAGTCTTGCGGGAAAACGTCCCGGTTCTATCCGGTTAAGAACCTTACGTTAGTTGCGTTAGTGAAGAGTTATGCAAACTGATGCCCGGATTGCATCCCTGGTCCAGTGATTCATGAAGCCTTGAATTATTGCAGCCTTGTTTTCATTTATTAGACAGTTTTTTGAGCTCCGAAGCAGTGCGAGGTTGTTTATATCCCTGGATTATGAGGTTTCGAAGCTCGTAAACTGTTTAATAACTGCAAACAAAGCCACCATAATTAAGGTAACATGTATAGATTTCGTAAGTGGTTGCGTAAACGCTTAACTAATGGGTCCAAATCAGTGTGAAATATCTCTCAGCGATGTGAGCGTCTCTACCATGGCGACGCTGACCCCGGGGCTGTTCTGGACGCTCAAGTAACCTTTCTCAGTGGGTTCTGAAAACTTCCGAATTCCTCGCCAGCACTTGTTTCTTTAGTACGGTCTTACGTTTAGGTACTCTCAGAGCCCTTTGTTGAATAAACCTCTCATGACACACCTGCCTTTCATGACACACCTGCCTCTTATGACACACAGCTGCCTCTTATGACATACACCTGCCTCTTATGACACACACCTGCCTCTTATGACACACAGCTGCCTCTTATGACATACACCTGCTTCTTATGACACACACCTGCCTCTGATGACAAGCACCTGCCTCTTATGACACACACACCTGCTTCTTATGACAAGCACCTGCCTCTTATGACACACACCTGCCTCTTATGACACACACCTGCCTCTTATGACACACACCTGCCTCTAATGACACACACCTGCCTCTTATGACACACACACCTGCCTCTTATGACACACACCTGCCTCTAATGACACACACCTGCCACCTTATGACACACCTGCCTCTGCTGGTAAGGTCGTCCCAACACTCAGATACGTGAGCATTGTCCGTTTCGCCCCAAGTGAAAGTCCCGGGAGTAGTGAGGACACAACCGCATTGAGATTTACTTGGCGTCCGGCGTCACCCTCACAGTAGGGGCGAGCGTTCCACGTACGGTGGGCCGGCCGCGTGACCTTGGTAGTTATTAGTGATAACTTCCTTCTTAACAAGACTACCAAACTAATACAAAATGGGGCGTAATCGATGTTTCAATATGGCGTTAATACAGTGAGGAAGCTGATCATATTTTGTGCCACACTGGAATCATACAGCAGATAATATGATTAAATTGCCGATTAAAATATTGGTAGTGGGGTTAGACTAGCTCCTAGGAGCTAGTCTAGCTCCCAGTTCTAGGAGTATAAGAACTCCCAGAAGTGGGGGTTCTGGGAGTAGAAGAACTCCCAGAAGTGGGGGTTCTGGGAGTAGAAGAACTCCCAGAAGTGGGGGTTCTGGGAGTAGAAGAACTCCCAGAAGTGGGGGTTCTGGGAGTAGAAGAACTCCCAGAAGTGGGGGTTCTCGGAGTAGAAGAACTCCCAGAACCCCTCATCAAGCAGGTATCAAGCAGGTAGACAGAACGCAAGGACTCGGCTCAAAACAATTCTCTCAGAGACGTTTTTCTTGGGCTAAGCTATTGTTATACTCTTAGCAAAGTAATTGTATAGCATGCAATAAACTAACAACAACAGTCCGTACAAAGACGATACAATATTATAAAAGTTCGGCAAGGTTCCTAGACACTGCTGTAGGAGCCTTGAACCGATCAGCATGTTAAGGCCTTACACGCTGGCCATATACATTGACGGGAAGGATCGCGTGGCCTTGACTTAACAAATTACAGAAAGTCTCAAATTTAAAAAAAGAAAATTATTTATATAGATGTACACACACACACATTACATATATATACATATGTCGGGCATATATATATATATATATATATATATATATATATATATATATATATATATATATATATATATATATATATATATATTTTTATATATATATATATATATATATATATATATATATATATATATATATATATTTTTATATATATATATATATATATATATATATATATATATATATATATATATATATATATATATATATATATATATATATATATATATATATATATATATATATATATATATTCTACATCTTCCCCTACTTCATACTATAACATTAAAGAATATTTCGCCATAAATCTATGGTCTTGTGCTTCTAGTGTGTGTGTGTGTATATTTGTGTGTGTCTTGGTTCGTATACCACATTCTGTCTCTGTGAATCTGTAAAACACAACAATGTCTTTGCATATTTGTGTATGTCGTGATCAGGTCTCCCTTTACCTTTTTTCAAGCAATGTATGCTTAATCATCCTGATTTTCTTCTTATTGTCCCTAATCTTGTTAACTTTTATCTCTTCGATTATCGTTCTGTACTTTAAGAGGTATGGGTTCAATGGGGGGCTTTATGACCTCACACAGGTGATGCATAATGATGTGGATACTGAATGGCCGAATACTGGTCTCGGTCAATCAGAACATTTTAGTTATACAAAGTCATTTATAAAATTTACTGTCATCCGGAGCATAATGGAAAGCCGCAAATCATCTCGGTATCAACTTATATCAGATATTTGTACTCCAATTTAACAACAACAATGTATTATTGTAGCTGTAGTTTTGTTGTTATAGATTCAGCCGCTGGGAACAAAAAATTCCAAGTAGCACAGGCTATGGTGAGCCCGTAGTATTGTAGGTGATTTGCGGAAGGCTCGAAGCACCTAACTTGAAAGGAATATGTATGGATAAAACCTTATACCCAAAAATCAAGTAACAGTGGACTAACACACCAAGGTGCTTGTATATAGTTTACATGTCGAACAACAACAACAAATACGCTATTAATAGTAACTTATAGTCAACATAAACCAGTTAAATCTGTTAACTCATAGAACAAAGTAAATGCTACAATATCTTAAGTATGATAATAACGTGTCTCTGGATATTCATTAAATAAAACAAAAATAAATAATAAGTAAATGACTTAACTGGCAAAGATGAGTTTACAGGTGAACCAAACATGGCTGCCCTTCCCACCACCGGTCAGGCGCTGGCTTCTCTGGTCAGACCTGAACTGACTCGGCCATGTGTCCACCCCTCCCCCCTCCCCCCTACAACACACCCCATCATGTTGACTGCCATCAATTTATGGTCGGGTGAAACAAAATTCACGCCGAGAAGGTGGTTGCTGCTAACGATTCGTTAACTGCTTCAGGTGGTTGCTGCTAACGATTCGTTAACTGCTTCAGGTGGTTGCTGCTAACGATTCGTTAACTGCTTCAGGTGGTTGCTGCTAACGATTCGTTAACTGCTTCAGGTGGTTGCTGCTAACGATTCGTTAACTGCTTCAGGTGGTTTTTAGGTTAAGTGCTAGGCCAGAATTGATATTGATTTATTCGCTAAATATTCCTATACAACGTTAGCATTCATACTAATAGCAATATAAGAGCGTAATATATTAGGCTCGAAGCCTAATATATATCTGTTTATGTTTATTTACCAGATTATCATTGCATCATCAGCAATTATGCTCATATATGGAGGTTGTATCAGCCAACTCATTTATTTATAGACTAGAAAAACAGTGTGACTTGCTAACTATTTTTGGGGCGTTTCACTTGAATGTTTTCGCCATGGGAAGAATTACCCACGGCGACAACCCACCTCACCTGACAGTGAGGGTGAGGTGGGTTGAGGTGGGTGAGGCACACTACTGATGAGGTGAGGGAGGCAACGATTAGAAGAAAGCGCCAAGCCACGCGTCGAGTAACTAATAATTCTAATCTAATTTTGCTTCATGAAGTTTGACCTTCAATCTCACCTTGGAACCTTTCATCTACTGGCGCGTAGGTTCCTCCAGCCTTCTCGCTGAGCTATATCTATACATTTAGAGCAATGCATCTCTCTCTCTCTCTCTACCACTTCATTGTTTTGCCCGTGATTTAGTTAATCTCTACTAGATATGTATTTTTCCAGTTTGTCCTCGTCACCCTCTTGTTTCTCTACATATTTCCTACGTCATTAATTCTCTTGAGAATTGTCTTGTCATCAAGGAATATGGAAGTAAGGGGGTCTATCTGCTTTTTAAGACAAAAAAAAGCCAGGGACAAACTATAGGTCATCACTGCAACCTTCGTGGCAATCTACTGGCAAGATCTCGTCAATTTTAATTCCTTCCTCTCAATGTGGCTCATTTTTTTGTTACCTATATGCTGGATCTTTTTGTCTGGACTACCAAACCTGTCACTCTTGCATGTTTGTTTTCATCTCTTTATCTCTCTCTCTCTCTCTCTCTCTCTCTCTCTCTCTCTCTCTCTCTCTCTCTCTCTCTCTCTCTCTCTCTCTCTCTCTCTCTCTCTCTCTCTCTCTCTCTCTCTCTCTCTCTCTCTTTCTCTCCCCTCCCCGTTACCCTGAATATCTCACCTGCACAACACCCTTCAGACCTTGACCTTCCTCTAACCTCTCGTCAGCTCAGGTTGTGGGCGGTGGTGGAGAGGGGCCGAGTGGAAGAGGAATGGAATGGAAGGAAGTTGTAGGGACCAGCGGATGGGAGGGTGGAAGGACGAGGGAAGTTTCCACTCTTTATCTTAATGGATCGACGAGCTGGCAGGTTTTATGGTGCAATGAGGATATGTTGATATGTTTTGAACGGATAGTTTCTTGCCTTTGATGCAGGAACCGGCTCTGTTTTACGGTGCAAATAGACTGACGTTTTCCTGTAGAGATAAAGACACCCACAAACGCATGGAAATATGCTCTTAACTCTATATACCCATGTACGCACGCTCACCAATGCTCTCAGACACTTGCATATATGGATGAATAGTGTGAGTGTTTAAGAAGGCATGTATGTGTTTGTGGTTTTTTTTACGTCCATGTGTTCTGACACACTTGTGGATGGAGGAGCCAAGAGCTTTGGCTCTTGGACCCCGGCATTTCAAGTTACTGGTCGTCTATTGAAATGCCTCTACCTGAATTTCTTTTATATCTTTAAAATTGTGGATGGAGTTTGATTCTACAAATTCATCGTCTGGTTCACTCTATTTTCCTGCTTCTCCCTACGTCAAATGATTACCTTCTCACATTTATACAGCTCATTTATACAAGGGGCCTCGTAGCCTGGTGGATAGCGCACAGGACTCGTAATTCTGTGGCGCGGGTTCGATTCCCGCACGAGGCAGAAACAAATGGGCAAAGTTTCTTTCACCCTGAATGCCCCTGTTACCTAGCAGTAAAATAGGTACCTGGGTGTTAGTCAGCTGTCACGGGCAGCTTCCTGGGGGTGGAGGCCTGGTCGAGGACCGGGCCGCGGGGACACTAAAAAGCCCCGAAATCATCTCAAGATAACCTCAAGATAACCTCAAGAGTCACAACAGCTTGTTTATCACTGTGAAGAAAAAAAGTATTTTTATATCCTATTAATTCGTGTGTGTTAATTTCTTGTTGTAATATCGCTTATGTCTTCTTTTCTAGCGTCGGTATGTCCATCTCGTTCAATATTTCTTCTTTCCCTATTTCATTTAATTCTGGAATTAGCCTTGTTACAAACCACAGCATATATGTCCCCCTATTTGTGGTCGGTTGGGATAGTCGCTGTACGATGTTACGTTCAACCAAATACAGTCTTCAGCAGACCATCATTTTCATTTTATCATATAATTAATCATACAAATAGCTACGATATTTTCTCCACTGTTACTAAATGTTGTGTATATCATGTGGTATCTGTCATTCTTCATATTTCAGATAGGAGTCAGAGATGGATCTAGGCATCCATATTCTTGGATGTCTTCTGCACTTTCTCAATAATACTAATAAATATAATTAAGTAATATATTACTTTACTACGTAGGAACACTGTGGCTTCATGTTTCAGTTTCTCTGATACGTGTTGCTCTTATCTTAATGTAGAATTATCCAGAACTGATAACTGAAAATAAAAAAAGTAAATATCTCCATATATAAATTCTACATAAAAATAAAAAATAAAATGATAGTTGCCAAAGTTGCGAAAGACTCACGACTCAATTAAGATGATTTTCTAGAGATAAATTGCCATTTGCAGTCACTCACAGATAATTTTTCCTGGTGTGATTGTCCTCACGTTTCTCCCAGATGTTTATGGACTTCAAGGGAACCGTCTTTCACTTCCCCAAAGGTCCATTCCACGACATTTATCAACGTTAAATTCTATCGTCTCTTATGGGTGCCATTTTTTCCCATTTTGAACAGAAATGGTTCAGCTGAAAAAGATGTTACTGATGTATTGGGCGTTGGTGTTTTACTGTTTCTCTCTCTCTCTCTCTCTCTTTTTCTCTCTCTCTGTCTGTCTCTCTCTCTCTCTCTCTGTCTCTCTCTCTCTCTCTCTCTCTCTCTCTCTCTCTCTCTCTCTCTCTCTCTCTCTCTCTCTCTCTCTCTCTCTCTCTCTCTCTCTCTCTCTCTCTCTCTCTCTCTCTCTCTCTCTCTCTCGCTCTCTCCCTCCTAACCCAGCAGTTTTCAGAGTTCCCCAGTAAGGATCCGTCAATGTCAGCGGAACCCTAGAGGACCGTATGAGATCTATATTTCAATCTAGCGCCTATAATAAGCATTCGAGTTGGGGGCCGCCCTCTTGCCGCAAGCTTCACTGAGTACGAGGTCGTGGGTGTGGGCGTGGGCGTGGGCGTTAGTGTGGGCGTGGGAGCCCTCCAACATGGGAACGGGGCAGGGGTGTGGTCATTGTATTATTGTGGCCCAAGGTTCCTGGTTTATAGATTATTGCATAATCTGTGTTTTCTCGATTCTTTCAGTTCGAGGTTGTGTTCCGAGAAGTTTGCGAGCGTGTCCATGTAGTTCCGGGATAATCTCTGTCTCCCAGAATCTCCTCTCTGACTCTCTCTCTCTCTCTCTCTCTCTCTCTCTCTCTCTCTCTCTCTCTCTCTCTCTCTCTCTCTCTCTCTCTCTCTCTCTCTCTCTCTCTCTCTCTCTCTCTCTCTCTTTCTCTCTCTCTCTCTCTCTCTCTCTCTCTCTCTCTCTCTTTCTCTCTCTCTCTCTCTCTCTCTCTCTCTCTCTCTCTCTCTCTCTCTCTCTCTCTCTCTCTCTCTCTCTCTCTCTCTCTCTCTCTCTCTCTCTCTCTTCATTCCTCAGGCGCGGGTGTTACCGGCCACGTGCCTACCGCTGTTCCTCCCACCATCAAGGCCCACACAGCCTGGCGAACACACTGACGTCGACGCCGGCAGTACCAGAGATCCTGGTCAGTGGTCCTGTGGCGCCTCTGGGGGACGCCTCCTCCCATCCCGGGGTCGTTGTCTGGCCCCACACACACACATCCGTATCCCCGCCCACACACACACACACACACACACACACACACACACACACACACACACACACACACACACACACACACACACACACACACACACACACACACACACACACACACACACACATTGTGTGTGTATGTGTGTGTGTGTGAAAGAAAAAGATCAGTGATAGCTGTAGGCATCAAAGAACAGGAATGATCCAATAGGCAAGAATGGAATAGCAAGGACAGAGAGGCAGTAAATGGGATACTAAAGGGGTTAAGGATGGAAGGGGCTAAACAAAATATTGAGAAGGTTTTCAGGTTGGGCTGGTACAACAAGGACAGAAACCGCCTGGTGAAGATAGTGTTTGCAAACGAGACCACGAAGGAAGGTTATTATAGAAAGGAAGAGTCATCTGCAGTATGTGGAGGAATACAAAAAAGTATTCCTCCAGATGGACAGGACGAAGGAGGAGAGAGCCAGGGCAGCAGAGGCAAGGAAGAAGGGCAGGGAGAGAGGAGCAAACCAGGAAATCACAGCCCCCAACACAACAGTCCCAGAGACAAGAGGGGAACCCAAAACCAGCATCCCAGCAACACCAGAGGGGAGGGCAACACCGCCACCCTCCTCTGCATAGAAACCCTCACCTTACCTGCCCCCACCCAAATGCCCACTCAACCCTCCCTCCTCCCCCACCCCATTCCGACCCCTGTCACCCCTCACCCATTTCCACCATGCCCCCCCCCCTCCCCCCTATCCTCGACTGTCAAATAGCATCTGATACTCTCCCCACACAACAAACTCCTACTCACGCTAGACAAGCAGGCTTGAACAAATCCACAAGGGCCGTGACGAGGATTCGAACCTACGTCTGTGAGCATCCCAGACGCTGCCTTAATCATTGTGATTTTGTTATTATTATTTCTGTGTGTAGTGTAAGCAGGCATGTATTGGAAAGAGTTTAAGGTTGGCGAGAGAGTACCTCTCAGAGATAAAAAAAAAAAAAGCGAGACAGTGAGAGTGGAAATATTAAAGTGGCTAAAGGCTACGAGTGGAGTGCCACAAGGCTCGGGGCTAGGACCCACCCTATTTGTAATATATTCCTGAGACCAGAAAAAGGATATCGACTCATTTACATAAATAATTGCGGACGATGCAGAACTATTGAAGTGAGTCAGGACAGAGAGAGAGAGAGAGAATGTGACTGTCAACGGATCTAGACTCACTGAAAGTGGTCAGAAAAATGACTGTCAGAATTTAGTCCAGCAAAATATAAGGTTGTGAGGATTGGAACATAAATTAGAAGACCTGTACCGCAGGTGAAGACGAAGAGGAGATACGCCAGCATGCGCCAGCATACGCCAGTATACGCCAGCATATGCCAGCAGCGTATGGCAAATTAGCCAAGGTTCGTGTATCCTTTAGAAACTTAGACTAAGGAGCCTTCAGAGCCATATAGACAATTCATCAAAAACTCATTCTTCAATATGCAGCCCCGACAGGGCACCCTAGGTTAAAAAAGACAAGTTAAAAATATAATAGTTTTAAAGATAAACTTGTCCATGATCTAGCGGACTTGAGCCACAAGGAAAGACTGCGTGACCTATGCTTCAACTCACTGAAGAAAACGAGAAAAAGGGAAGACATGATAACGACGTTTAAGATTCCAAACGGAATTGTCAAAATAGACGAACAATTATGATTCTAAGCTTAGTACAACAGAACGAGGAGACATAGACGGAAACCACATGCGCAAAAGAGCCACAGAGATGTCATAAGTAATATTTGAAGTGTTCAAGCGGTCTAATAAGTGTAGTAAAGTAATAAGTAACTGATTCATTGCATTAATCTAGGAACGTTCCGAAGGTAGGGCTAAGAGCCAAGCTCGTCCCCTGTATGCACCTCTAGGCGAGTACACAGTCGACAAACACTTGAAAGTTGAGGACGGCTGAATAACTTTTCTGTCAGCCGTCAACTTCCTTCATTTCCTGTCACACTCCAGTCACTCGATCGGCTAACACAAATTTCAACTTTCGTTAAAATATGAAAGGAATTAATCTCATATTGATTTGAAAGTCACAACACCGTCGATTAGAACTTTTTAACATTAACGTTGAATTAAGGCGAATGAACCATTCATTTTCAAACCCTATCTCCTTATTCGTTCCACGAAAGAGAAAATATAATCATATATGTTCTCCAAGTTGAAAATAATTTTTTAATCAAAAATGAATTTTCCAAGGATCAATTTATCTATTGCAGTAGAAAATAAATGGGTTTCATCTACAGGAAATAGTTATGCATTCGTAGCGATTAGGCTGAACTGAAACGTATTCATAAAATAACCGGAACTTATGATGAGCTTAGACATGTATAGAGGGGCACGGGAGTTAGGGGCGGGGAAGTTAGGGGTAGGGGGGAGTAAGGGGCGGGGAGAGAAGAGAGGGGAGAGAAGGGAGGGGAGAGAAGAGAGGGAGAGTACAAGGGTCAGGGAGGGACAGGGGGAGGGGAGATGTGAGTCAAAGCCTTCAGTTGCGGATGTAATCCAGTTCTCTTCCACCATGTTAGGAAGCAGATCTTTGAGCTAAGGTGATACGCGGCGGCTGGTCATGTGAGAGTCTCTCTCTCTCTCTCTCTCTCTCTCTCTCTCTCTCTCTCTCTCTCTCTCTCTCTCTCTCTCTCTCTCTCTCTCTCTCTCTCTCTCTCTCTCTCTCTCTCTCTCTTACATGACCAGCCGCGTGTCACCCGAGGCCAGAGAGACAGAGATTGAGAGGGAGAGACACAACGACAAAGACAGGGACAGACACACATCACAATTAACACTCTCCCGCCATTCGATATCGACAAAGTTACCTCCAATTACCTAAACCATCCCCCCCTAACAACAGATCCAATGTCACGTAATTGTGAGGTTTGAGCATTGTGACTTTAATCCCTTTGACCCCATGGCCCTCCCCCTCCCCATGTCAGGGATAAGGTCAGCTGGTGGTGGATAAGGAGTAGAAGGTCTTATCTACTCTTGGCTATGTACCTAATATAATAATTATATACAATACATCATGGTGGTCGTTTTGAGAGAGAGCCAAGAGCTTCGTTCTCCATCAGCAACTGTTAGGACACATTTGATATGGTTTACGGTGTAGATGTTTATATCAATGTTGTTAGAGAAAGGAAGGAAATTATCAGGGGAAAAGCACCAAGCCATTACGACTATGTAGCACTTGGAAGGGGGTCTGGATAAGGATTAGGGATGGGACGGCGGGAAGGAATGATGCCCAACCACTTGGACGGTCGGGGATTGAACGCTGACCTGTATCAAGCGAGACCGTCGCTCTACCGAGTATAACCTTTTTTGTAAACATGTTGTTAGAGAGTCAAATGTGTTCATTTTGATCACCTTTCGAGTTGCTTCTGAGGATGCCAAGAAAGGCGTATGCAAAAGGAATCATTATGTAACGAAGTTTGCGTTCAATCGTCCATCTACTCCCGCAGCTTCGCCGAACTTGGTCTATCCTCATTTCTGCCACTGCTATGCTATTGCAACATATATTGCAAGCTTTAATTTCCACAAACACTCAGATGACAATTATTGGCGAAATAATATTGTATTATTGGCGAATTATATTATATTGGGCATTCCAAAGCCCGGTATAACTTATTAAAATACTTGGATATAACCAAGCTTGTTTACCCTGCAGGTGCTTACGAGTCGTGTCCACGATCATTACGTCATACAGAAGTCACATTATTACAGCACATTAGATGGGGCGTGCATGGGGATGGGACGGACGGAGTGACAAACCGCTCAAGTTCACGATACGTCCGCTGCTGCTAACATGGCGTTGGGGGGTAGGAATGATAGTCACTAGAGCTACTGCCACTCCTGTTGGGTGCACTTTTGGAGTCGCCGCAGCTGCTGCAAATTGGCCCCATTGCTGCTGCTGCTGCTGCTGCTGCTGCTGCAACTGGTCCCAATGCTGCCTCAAATGCTGCAATTACGATTCTAATATAACTGCTACGAATATGACTGTAAAATAGAAACCAGAATCATCCGTTCCTGACTTGCTGTTGCTGCTGCTGCTGCTAAGGCTGCTGCTGCTGCTGCCGCTGCTGCTGCTGCTGCTGCTGCTGCTCACGCATCAACTGTTGATTTTGATAATACTATTATTTCTCCCAGCAATTGCGCAGACACCGCCAACGACCACGTCTTCCTTGGCTAATTACCGACGACCCACTCCGGGAACCACACAATGCGTAGCTGTATGATAGCGTTATTTACGGCCTCCGACAGTGGCAGTTTGGCTTATGACGTGTAATTATTGGTAATCCAGTAGCCTTGATAGGAAATACCGAAAACAACGAGGAGATTGTTGCTTGAGACTCTGTGGGTTTTGGGTCACGGCGACTGTCCTGGACCCGGATTCACGAAGCAGTTACGCGAGTACTTACAAACGTGTACATCTTTCCTCAATCTCTGGCGGCTTTGATTACATTTATTAAACAGTTTACAAGCATGAAACCTTCCCAATCAACCGTTGTTATTGTTATGAACAGCCTCCTGATGCTTCGGAGCTCATTAACTGTTTAATAATTGTAAGACGAGCCGCTAAAAATTAAAAAAAGATATACAGGTTCGTAAGTGCTTGCGTAACTGTTTAGTAAATCTGGCCCTTGGTTACTTTCTTTCAGCTCCTCGACGCAACGGCAAAGATAACAGAAAAAAAACGGTAAATATTGAAAAAAGATTGTGGAATCAGAACAGTTTCGAAAATGTAAATAATAAATAGCGTTAAATTTTAGGAAATCAAGGAAAATATGAACTCGCGTCCCTGGCCTCCTCAGACACACACACACACAGTACCGATGTTGACCAGACCACACACTAGAAGTTGAAGGGACGACGACGTTTCGGTCCGTCCTGGACCATTCTCAAGTCGATTGGACGGACCGAAACGTCGTCGTCCCTTCAACTTCTAGTGTGTGGTCTGGTCAACATACTTCAGCCACGTTATTGTGACTCATCGCCTGCACACAGTACCGACTAGACCATGATGTGTATGCCTAAAGAGCATAGGGAGGCTTATGTTAGGATTCTATATTTTTCAAAGAAATATCACGTTCTTGGTGATTTAAACGAGCATCTTAGTTATTCTTCATGCTATAGACACCCAAATACACAAAAGGGGATCACAGGAAAGATTAACCGCAAAACCATTTAACATGAATTCAATCATTAGTATCGAAACATCGTGGTAAGAACGATTCGATATAGTGGATTGTTTTTTTCCCTTTTGAACGGAAAACAGCTTGCACAAGGGAATTCTTACATCATATTTTGACCGTTTGAAACATAATAAATCCTTCGCGATGTATGAAGATTTTGCCTGAGAATTATGGGAGTTGCTGAGAGTGTGCGTCAATGTGGAGGTCAGATGGGAAAGATGCTGGGAAAAGTCTGCAAGAAATTGGCGAATGGGAGAGATATGCAAAGGAAATTTGTGTGTGTGCATGTACGTGTTCGTGTGTGTGTGTGTGTGTGTGTGTGTGTGTGTGTGTGTGTGTGTGCGTGTGCGTGACTATTCACGACGCTCTCATGATACTCAACGATAACTTCAAGTATCTTGAGATGATTTCGGGGCTTTAGTGTCCCCGCGGCCCGGTCCTCGACCAGGTCTCCACCCCCAGGAAGCAGCCCGTGACAGCTGACTAGCACCCAGGTACCTATTTTACTGCTAGGTAACAGGGGCATAGGGTGAAAGAAACTCTGCCCATTGTTTCTCGCCGGCGCCTGGAATCGAACCCAGGACCACAGGATCACAAGTCCAGCGTGCTGTCCGCTCGGCCGACCGGCTCCCTAAGCACCAATCACCTAAGTACCTTACAAGACACTCGAGTCGTCAAAGTCAATAAGGAAATAATAGGAAAAGATTCCTATTCATACTATTTTTATTGAACTTCATATATATATTTTTTCCCCAAGCTATTCTTAAGGAATGGTATAGTTAATTAAACTGTACAGTGAACCAAGGAAATGAAGGATTGGTGCTTATCACGCGTTGAAGTCTCTCCTTAAAGAAAATAACTTTAGAACTATATGTTATTTTTACTCTCAAAATTATTTTGTATTCATCTGAAATTACAAGAAATGGCCTGGCTATGGTCAATTAAATCTGGTTATTCCTGCGGTTAACTTATTGACTTTGACGACTCGAGTGTATATTCGTGATCGTAATCGTGACTCGAGTGTGTAGTGAGTGATACACACTCGAGTCGTCAGAGTCAATAAGTTAATCGCAGGAATAACCAGATTTAATTGACCATAGCCAGGCCATCTCTTGCAAATACAGATCAATACAAAATAATTTTGATAGTAAAATAAATATTTAGTTCTAAAGTTATTTTCTTTAAGGAGAGACTTCAACGCGTGATAAATACCAATCCTTCATTTCCTTGGTTCACTGTACGGTTAAATTAACTATACCATTCCTTAAGAATAGCTTGGAAAAAAAATATATGTGAAGTTCAATAAAAATAGTATAAATAGAATTTTTTTTTAACTTTAATCTGAAATATAAAGAGATGGTTTAGAAAAGAAAATCTCTCTCTCTCTCTCTCTCTCTCTCTCTCTCTCTCTCTCTCTCTCTCTCTCTCTCTCTCTCTCTCTCTCTCTCTCTCTCTCTCTCTCTCTCTCTCTCTCTCTCTCTCTCCCTTTCTCTGTCACTAATAATAGAGATCTTTAAGCGTGGTGTTGATGTTCCTTATGAAACAACGAGCTGTGAGCTGTTATCCAACATCAGTTAATCTGAGGCCTTACCCTAGAAACATATTTATTTAATGAGCTTATAATTATCTTAAATGCCAAGTTACATATGTTAAATTAGTGGATGAAGCAGGACTCAACTGTGTAACTGTTCAGTTATACTGTCGTTCCGCATAATTTTGCTCGTATCTACGTGTTGAGCGCATTTGTTACGAATGCAGTCAGCTTAATAACGAATGATCGCTGATTCAGTGATGTTCTTGAGAATGGCTGAGTCGACATGAGTCTGTTGATAACTGATGACTTGTGTTGTGCTTTTTTATATAACAGGGTGACTGCCAGCATCTCTCCAGTGTACTGACCAGTCCAAGCAGAACGGGTCAAGACTGGAGATAAGTCTTCTCGCATGGTTCTCTACCTTGACCAGAATTGTGATGAATGACATGGGGGAGGCAGGCTGGTGGGCAGTCAAGGAGAGAGGTGAATACTCAAGATGGCAGTGGTTGTGCATCCCACTTAGGGCTGTAAGTTGCTCAGCTGCCTGCTATCGACTTGGTGTGGGTGGTATGTAGCTACGCTCCTTGTAGGGTCGGCGCTCGATCCCCTATGGTTCAGTTGGTGGACAGCTTCCCTTTCCGTCCTTCCCTCCTCCCCCACTGTCCTCTTATCCTATCCTCACATCCCTTAGTGCTTCCTCCTGATAATTACCGTATCTTACCTGTCTTGCTGCATTCAGCACGAGGCCGTCTTTTGATGCTGAGGAGTCAGACTTCAGTCTTACAATGTCAACTTCTCCACCGAGCACTAAATTTTTGCCACTGCCCCGTTTGTCTGCTATGCCTGGGCCAGGCTCATGTAGGCTAGTCATGCTTATGGCTTGTGTTTTCTCTACCGCAAAAGCAGCTTATCTTCGTTTACCCATACCCAAGTTTACCGTGTGTGTGTGTGTGCATGTGTGTGTGTGCGTATGTGAGTGCGTGTGTGTGCGCGTGTGTGTGTGTGCGCGTGTGTGTGCGTATGTGAGTGCGTGTGTGTGCGCGTGTGTGTGCGCGTGTGTGTGCGCGTGTGCGTCAGCGTGCATGTGCGTGCGTGTACTGGGCGCGGGGAGAGGGGGAGATGATGAGAGGGCGAGTGAGGTCCCGGCTCAGCACCAGAGATGGTTACATCCACTGTGGGCGTGGAGGATGGTGATGGAGGAGCAGCGGGTGAGAGCAACACGGAAGAGGAGAGCAGAGCAGGGGATGTGGGCGTGGGAGAGGGCGTGGGTGGACAACTGGAGGGTGTGTGGGCGTGAGCGTGGGTGGGCAGCAAGGGGGGTGTGTTGGCGTGGGGCGTGGGTGGGCAGCAGGGGTGTGTATGGGCTTGGGAGAGAGCTTGGCTGGGCAGCAGGTGTGTGTGGGCGTTGAAAAGGGCGTGGGTGGGCAGCACAGGGGTGTGGGTGTGAGAGAGGGCGTGGGTGGGCGTGGGTGGGCGGCATAGACTTTTACACGAATATAATATTAGACCAACACCCCCTCTATCCGTCAATCTCCAATCCCAACCCCCCCAATCCCCTTCCATCACCTTTAAACAATGAAAAATTACGTTGACGGGTTGTCTCATTTAGAAGTTCTTCCTCTGGTTTAATATCGTTACTGTCAGTTCCCGTCGCTCGCAGACGTTACCGTCTTATCCTGTCACCTTCTGACTCCTGATTACAATAAGGTCACAATAAGGGCTCACTGGGGGGGGACACGTGCCACAATAAGGGCTCACTGGGGGGGACACGTGCCACAATAAGGGCTCACTGGGGGGGGGACACGTGTCACAATAAGGGCTCACTGGGGACACGTGTCACAATAAGGGCTCACTGGGGGGGGGGCACGTGTCACAATAAGGGCTCACTGGGGACACGTGTCACAATAAGGGCTCACTGGGGACACGTGTCACAATAAGGGCTCACTGGGGACACGTGTCACAATAAGGGCTCACTGGGGACACGTGCCCGTTGGGCAATATTGTGGTTTTCTTGTTATCAACACCCCCCCCCCCCCTGCTCTTCTTGACAACTCACATACCGAGATATCGTACTCGAGGTATCGTAATCGTAGTATCTTTGTCGCTGTATCGTCCTCCTCTGTCTTCGTTATCTCTTTTCCCTGATAGGTGCAGATAGCTAGAGATTGTGTTCTTTCCTGATATTTTCCTATTTTTACCTTATTTTCTTGCTTAATATTTGACTTTTAGTTCTCCTAAAAGACGGTTGTTCCTGTAAGCTGAGTCTAGAAGGAATTGTTTCGTATATGTGCTTTGCAGGATGGTTTATATGTGTTTGAGCATATTGTTATCTATATACCTAGTGGTCTACTATGCCATGTAGTTTACTTTGTAACGTTACCTTGTTACTTTGTGACTGACTTGTGATGATAGGGTCAGGAAAATGGGGACCTTGGTCATGCCGCCTGACCTAATATGTACACCTAAACATTATTAAGTTGTAATTCACATGTGAATTATATATATTATTGTCTATTTTCTAAATCGCCCATTCAGCATTAGTTCTTTTCTCTGAAAATTCAATCATGCAGGCTTAACCTTCCAAACTTTGCGTGAAGAATCAGTTTGATTGTAAAGAAATGTAACCTGATAATGAATGATGTGTTAGTGTATAGTCCTAAGCTTTGGAAATAACAGTGACACCTTCTATTGGATAAAAACATAGATCAGGAAAAAATCGAGCTGTGAAAGAGACATGGAGTCATGACATGACCTGAAACCTAGAGACTAATTCATCGTCTCATGAAAACTCGCCAGAAATAAATATACAAATATCGTACTCTAAATATATATTGACCCTGTGAGACCTCACGGTGACCAGGCCGCCCAGTTGTGTTACCACATATTAGATTAGACCTCGATTCTCTCGGGAAAATCCCGCGTTGGGTGACTTGACTGATCCCTGGTATTCAGGGCTTTCCATACAGAGGACGAGGAAGCTCGCTCTGCATTCCATACACAGCCACTGGGTGAGGAAAGACATGACCAAGGTCTTCAAGTGGGTAAGGAGTAGGCAATCCAGTGGGAAAATATAGGAACGACATATGGAATCTATAATAACATCAGGTCGGAACCCGGAACATCGGTAATAAGCTGAAGTTCAAATTTTGACTAGCTATCGCATAGGAGTGGCTTGGCAACTGGATGGTAGACGAGAGGAATAGAATACTTGCAAATGCCAGCGAAAGAAATGGAATAGCTTGTGGTAAAGACTTGGCTTGAAAGATACATGGGGAACAGAAGTTGGATTAAGATGGGGGCCCCACCCTCAACGGTCCAATAGGCCCGCTGCGGTGATTCCCGCTTCTTGTTTTTATTTACTCGTCTGATTGACAAAAAAAGGTCTCTATCTGATTCCCTAACGTTCAGGCAAGTTATGGAAGACAATGTTGACCAGAACACACACTTAGAAGGTGAAGGGACGACGACGTTTCGGTCCATCCTGGACCATTCTCAAGACAATCGACTTAAGAATGGTCCAGGACGGACCGAAACGTCGTCGTCCCTTCATCTTCTAGTGTGTGTGGTCTGGTCAACATACTATAGCCACGTTATTGTGACTCATCGCCTGCACATGGAAGACAAACCTTATCATCTAACCAAGTGGTTATTACTCTAGGCCAAGTGGGCAGCGCTCGGAGACACTGAGAGGAAAAAAACATACAGAAACTCCTCGCACAACTAGGACAAAATTGCTGTTCGAATTTGTCACACTAGAATACACCCAGACACACACTCACGCACCCACATATACACAGTACGCAATCGGTTACTCATTTTGTTATGAAAACCGATAGTTCACGTCAGGTGGCAACCGACGGAGGGACTTCCTGGTCCCAGCGTCAGCCATCAGGAGGGTATATAAGTCCCACCACCCCCGTCCTGTCTCCAGTTCTGGCTTGCTTGCCCTGCCGTGTGGTCGACATGTACAAGGTACGAGGTTCTTGTTCGCTGTGCTACGAGGCTACTGTGATGGGAGGCTACCATTGGCTACCAATTGCCTCGGTTAGGGGTACTTACATCAGAGGGGGCTACATGGTAGTTGGCATGCTACTTAATATAAACCGACTACTTTACAGGAGCTACTTACCTACAGGAGGCTACTTTCTAGGCAAGCGCTACCAGGCTACTCCAGGAAGACTACCATGCTATCCTGATCAGCATCATACCAATAATTGATACCAATCAATTTATTCTAAATGATAAGGGATTAGAACTTTGCCTATTCTGAAGGGATTATACGACCGCTTGGAAATGGCATCGAAGATATTTTGAAAGAGCTTTGACGACAATCAGAAGAGGCTACTTTTAAACGGCTACGATACTTCTCTGAACGCCGATGTTTTGAAAGGGCTATGAAACTATCGTAAAACAAAAACAGCTACGAGTCTAACTTGATTATCATTAAGGAGGGCTGCATATCTTCTCGGAAGAGGACTATGAGGCTTTTATGAAAAGGGGTTATGAGACCTCTTTGAAGAAGCAACGACACTATTCTGAAAAAAAGACTACAAGGCTATATATATATATATATATATATATATATATATATATATATATATATATATATATATATATATATACTGTATATATAGATGTCCACTCTCAAAAGACTCTGACAGCCTTCAGTGGACTTCGATATTCTTTGAGTAAACTCGGGTACTTCGAAAATACTCAGCGAGTGTATTTTATTTTTTTGCGGCTATACAGGCATTCAGAAAAGGCCACGCTCGTCTATTTTCCGAGTTTACATAGTGACGAAAGCGTTATGCAGGAGCTACGCGCGTTTTATTGAGATTTTTAGAGGACGGTTAAGGACAGAGGGAGAGGGAAGTCTGTGGGAAGGAAAAAGCTGTGGAGGAAGGGAAGGCAGGGCGGATAGGGAAGACTGTAGGGAGTGTGAGAGAGAGAGTGAGAGAGAGAGAGAGAGAGAGAGAGCGAGAGAGAGAGAGAGAGAGAGAGAGAGAGAGAGAGAGAGAGAGAGAGAGAGAGAGAGAGAGAGAGAGAGAGAGAGAGAGAGAGAGAGAGAGAGAGAGAGAGAGAGAGAGAGAGAGAGAGAGAGAGAGAGAGAGAGAGAGAGAGAGAGAGAGAGAGAGAGAGCGAGAGCGAGAGCGAGAGAGAGAGAGAGAGAGAGAGAGAGAGAGAGAGAGAGAGAGAGAGAGAGAGAGAGAGAGAGAGACAGACAGACAGACAGAGAAGCCCAGGCGCCTCACACGAGAACATTACCAGATAGGGGTCAAAGGTCATCAGATCGATGTGGGGGCTCGCTGTCTTGTAATTCTCCCGCCCCGAGTTTATGTTATCGGCTGTGTGGGAGAAAGTGTGGGAAGATGAGAGCAATAGATATGAAGACGAAAGGAAAGACGAGAAGATAATAGTAAAGATGGAGAGAGAAGCGGAAAGGAATGAGTTGACGAGAATGATTAAGGTGACGGGATTCACTTCATGTTCTTTGTGATATATGTTTACCTCACAATGTGATTTCCAGATTAGTTTTGTTCTCTCTCTCTCTCTCTCTCTCTCTCTCTCTCTCTCTCTCTCTCTCTCTCTCTCTCTCTCTCTCTCTCTCTCTCTCTCTCTCTCTCTCTCTCTCTCTCTCTCTCTCTCTCTCTCTCTCTTTCTCGCTCTCTCTCTCTCTCTCTCTCTCTCTCTCTCTCTCTCTCTCTCTCTCTCTCTCTCTCTCTCTCTCTCTCTCTCTCTCTCTCTCTCTCTCTCTCTCTCTCTCTCTCTCTCTCTCTCTCTCTCTCTCTCTCTCTCTCTCTCTCTCTCTCTCTCTCTCTCTCTCTCTCTCTCTCTTTATTACAGTGATTGCACTGCACACATGAAAGACACAGTAGCAAGTGTTAATAGACGAGAACTTTCAGTGAACTGATATAAATAATGATGCAATAAAGTCATGTTTATAGACCCCCAAAAGCCCCCACAAGGAATATTACTATGGTGCCTCTCGTTCCTAATATACGTCAACAACCAGCAACAGGAAATTGGCATTTTTCATATCTATATTTGTTTATGATTTTCATCTCACGACTCTTTATATAATATAATGCAAGTTTGTAAAACTTTATAGACCTTTTATATTTTATAATTTTAAATTATATATTTTAACAAATTATTTGTAATATTATATACTTTTAATATATTATATTTTTTATATTTATATATTTTTATGACTTTATATTGTTTCATATAGTCTCATTATATTGAAGGAAAACTAATTCGTTCGTTGTAATAACTTTTTTTTTAAATCGTCCTACAGATATATTTTATCTTTAGCTTGTATGGAATAAGTTGAAATAGAGTAAATATAATGGAAATGAGAGATAAACATTGAAAAACATAGATAATCCATTTAATAGATATTGTCACAGAAGAGAGAGAGAGAGAGAGAGAGAGAGAGAGAGAGAGAGAGAGAGAGAGAGAGAGAGAGAGAGAGAGAGAGAGAGAGAGAGAGAGAGGGCGGGGTTACTTCAACAGGATATTACTTTTAACATTTTATATGTTATTGTAATATTAAAGTATTCTTGTATTTGAATTTTCACGTTTTGTTAAAATTATTATCTGTCCCATTATTATTATTTATATATTTTAGTGTTTAATTATGTTGCTCTCTGCTGTTTCTCTAAGATTAGAGATGTTTAGTGTTGCATGCTGATGCCATCATTTGCATGTTAGTGTTTATTGTTAGAGTTTGCTTATCTTTTATTTACTTATTTTATATAATATTTTATTTGTTATTCTTTCGAGGCATTTTGAAATAGATTGTTATTGTAACACGCTTGTATTAGTATGGATAACTATTGTATTTTTGGGTTTGGAATATAATTTTGTACTTTCGGATGTACTTTTTATGATAGTTTAAGTTTTTACAGTCACTGCACTACTGCTGGTCTTCTAAGATGGTCATCTCTAACTAAAACCACCAATTACAGGTGGCGTTAGTGTGGGCGTGCGCATGCGCGCTGACGAGTCATGGGGCCAAACTGGACCTTGTCCGACCAGGGTTGGGTCCGGGTCACAGATTCCAACCCAGAACTAAATATAGTTACGAACCACCAGCGCTGCCTTCTAACCTGTATGAAGTGAGTTTACGCAAGTTTACCAGTTACGTTCATGAATATGCTCAAAGATTTACGTTACTTGCCAATGCGAGCTTGAGGTTTTCTTCTATGGGAATCAGTCTGACCTAAAACATTTATTTACATTCTCGCCCGAAAGCCTCTATAATGGTTTACTTGTTGCATGCCTTCCTGGTGCATACAGGCAAGCAAGCATTCAAGGTGAAGTGTGTGTTTCCGTGCTCTGTGATATATTTGGGACATCCCGCCCATCCTTCTCTGTTGGAGATCCAACGCCCATTGTCTTACCTTGACTACGCCCGAGAGAGAAGAGAGAGAGAGAGAGAGAGAGAGAGAGAGAGAGAGAGAGAGAGAGAGAGAGAGAGAGAGAGAGAGAGAGAGAGAGAGAGAGAGAGAGAGAGAGAGAGAGAGAGAGAGAGAGAGAGAGAGAGAGAGAGAGAGAGAGAGAGAGAGAGAGAGAGAGAGAGAGAGAGAGAGAGAGAGAGAGAGAGAGAGAGAGAGAGAGAAAGGACACAGCTACAGAGGGAATGGAAGAATTTAATGAGTCAGTGTTCGAAAGACATTCCTACTTTTTTTCATGTTAAAGTTGATATTCCACTAAGGCATTTCCTGTTTGTCGTTTGGGTCTTACAATAAAGGCTTTTATAGTGTTGGGGATAATACTACCCACTCAGGTATGTTACAAGCTGTGGCCTATTTTCTTCCCCACGGTCTTATTTGTTTCTCTCTCTGATATATGTAAAATATACACACGCACACCCCAATATCGACAAATACAGATACTCAGACAGATACACTTACATTCTCAGACACACACACACACACACACACACACACCCAAAGGGGACCTCGTAGCCTGGTGGATAGCGCGCAGCAGTCGTAATTCTGTGGCGCGGGTTCGATTCCCGCACGAGGCAGAAACAAATGGGCAAAAGTTTCTTTCACCCTGAATGCCCCTGTTACCTAGCAGTAAATAGGTACCTGGGAGTTAGTCAGCTGTCACGGGCTGCTTCCTGGGGTGTGTGTGTGTGGTGTGAAAAAAAATAGTTAGTGTAGTTAGTAAACAGTTGATTGACAGTTGAGAGGCGGGCCGAAAGAGCAAAGCGCCACCCCCGCAAACACAACTAGGTGAATACACACACACACACACACACACACACACACACACACACACACACACACACACACACACACACACACACACACACACACACACACACACACACACACACACACATACACACACACACACATACACACATACACACACACATACACACACACACACACACACACACTCAGGAGTGGAGTCTGCCTCCACTCCTGTGGAGGCAGACTCCATACTCAGTTTTAAATGTAGATATGATGGAGCCTAATAGGTACAGGAACCTGTACATCAGTTGATTGACAGTTGAGAGGCGGGATCAAAGAGCCAGAGCTCAGCTCCCGCAAGCACAACTAGGGGGAGTATACACAGCCCCCCCCCCCCAAACACACCCACTTATACTGAGTGAGTACAAACATACACACATACTAGGTGAGTACACACACACACACACACACACACACACACACGCACACGCACAAACAGTACATGAGAGGATTGTAGCGTATTTCAGAGTGATGACCTGTAAAGAGGTGCTCGACTTTAATCCTAGCAAATGGTTGGTGATGGCATTTGGCACGAGGGTGAGGAGATCACAGATAGAGTCTGAGATGGTATCAAGTAAATATTTAAGACAGTAAGGGAGACAGACTAGGCCCGTTTACATCTCGTCAACTCTTAGGATTGGTATACCGTGAGAGAACTGACCACGCAATATCCTTAAGTGTGAAGGACCATTGTGTGTGTGTGTGTGTGTGTGTGTGTGTGTGTGTGTGTGTGTGTGTGTGTGTGTGTGTGTGTGTGTGTGTGTGTGTGTGTGTGTGTGTGTGTGTGTGTGTGTGTGTGTGTGTGTGTGTGTGCAGGTGTTTGAGTACATAGTTCAAATGAGAATGAAGCCAGTGGCGAGAAACAAGATTGCATATTCTACCAGAGTTTCTCTCTCTCCTTCCAAGAGTTCTTAACCTCGCCCTTCACGGGTACTTTACTTCCACCTCCACCTCATTCAAATCAAATCAAGTCGGAAACTTTTTCATAATGGTAGTAAATATATATATATATATATATATATATATATATATATATATATATATATATACACACATACACACAAAATTAGGGTGATGAGAATATTAGCAATGGATAATAATATCTATGAATCATAAATATACTAATATATATTAATCATACTATGATGTATATATTTGCACTTCCTCGTAACTCCAAACCCACAACTCATATAACATCGATCTGACTTCAGTTGGTTTCAAAAGGCCTGCAAGTAATCCATCTCTAATCCAAAATGCCTGCCAGTAACCCAGCACATTTTTGCAGGATTGAAAGCTAGGTTTTATTCTCATTAGATCTTTTACATATTTCTATAAAATTTTCCACAGCTTGTTTGGTCGGTGCGAGTAGAACTAGGTCATCAGCATAAGTGAAAACATCAGCCTTAGTGCTGCCTATGCGACAACCAGTGCCACAGGCTCTTAACCCGTTTTTACAATGCATAAAGATTGCTAGCAAACAAAAGTGGACTAAAAACAACACTTTGTTTGATCTAAGTCTTAGGGACATATTTTCAGAGAAGACATTACTCCAGTTCACAGCTAATTTGAATGTCTGGTAAGAAATATATAAATATCTAGAGATAACAGGTCACACTTTTCTACTAAAGAGTTCTCTAAAAAGTTAGGTGTTTTCAACTTAGTCAAAGCTTTGGAAGCATCCAAAAGTATATATAGAGAAGAGTACCTTGTGCTACGTAGTGAGGAACAGTATTTAATAAGTTTCCGCCACCACGAAAGTACAGATAATCAAATAGTCTGTTAAATAGTGCATTTATGGTAATACCTCTAGAATTATTCACCCCTTCACCTCCACAGGTACCAGCGATTCCGTCAGGGCTGTACGAGACACCCATTGCTCCGCCTCCAGCACTTCCCTCAGGGCTCTACGAGACACCCATTGCTCCACCTCCAGCACCTCCGTCAGGGCTGTACGAGACACCTAATACTCCACCTCCAGCACTTCCCTCAGGGCTCTACGAGACACCCATTGCTCCGCCTCCAGCGCTTCCGTCAGGGCTCTACGAGTTACCAGCAGCCTCTGATCCCCAGCCTGTCAAGGAGGTCAGTGATGGGTTTAAGGCCATCAACCTCTGGAGGGCTATAAAGGTCAACACAATAACTTACTGCGACCAACCAGCAATTACTCTTCGATCCTGAATATTGTCCAGAGTTAAAGTAACCTCTCAGGGGTATACACCCAGAAGGAGGTAAACCTATCGCTGTAGATATCGCGAAGTGTTAGGTTGTAAGACTCGCGATTTTCTAAACAAGTTTATATACTATTCTTGAATAGCAATAACATTATAAAGAATACCTGTTGAATTCACCGTCGAATTACCATTCATTTCAACATTGCGCATCACAACAAATAGTCTTCAGTTGAACTTCAATCCTTCTGACCTGTGCTTTCTTGACAGCAACACGACTGACAGACTACCTTGGGTTGATTTGAGTTCATAATGACGACACCAAATGCAATCCTAATTATTATTTTGTAAATAGTGAATAATTTGTGATGTGACTTCTGGTGGGTAAGTCTAAAATCATATTCATAGGCTTAAAACAAAAATACTCCTTAAAATTTAATAAAAACTAAACTTTGCCATTTTTTACCTTATATATATATATATATATATATATATATATATATATATATATATATATATATATATATATATATATATATATATATATATATATATATATATATATATATATATATATATATATATATGTCGTACCTAGTAGCCAGAACGCACTTCTCAGCGTACTATGCAAGGCCCGAATTGCCTAATAAGCCAAGTTTTCATTAATTAATGTTTTTTTCGAGTACCTAACCTACCTAACCTAACCTAACCTAACTTTTTCGGCAACCTAACCTAACCTATAAAGATAAGTTAGGTTAGGTTAGGTAGGGTTGGTTAGGTTCGGTCATATATCTACGTTAATTTTAACTCCAAAAAAAAAATTGACCTCATTCATAATGAAATGGGTAGCTTTATCATTTCATAAGAAAAAAATTAGAGAAAATATATTAATTCAGGAAAACTTGGCTTATTAGGCAAATCGGGCCTTGCATAGTAGGCTGAGAAGTGCGTTCTGGCTACTAGGTACGACATATATGTATATATATATATATATATATATATATATATATATATATATATATATATATATATATATATATATATATATATATATATATATATATATATATATATATATATATATATATATATATATATATATATATTCACGTTCACTGTGTTAACAATCTTCTTCATTGACACCATGATACAGCCGCCACCACCCACCACCACAACCACAACAACCACCACAGCCGCCCCAGCTATGATGGCGGGGATGCCTTACGACTTCGATTGGGGCGTCAACGATGTCAAGTCTGGGAACCAGTTCTCACAGAAGGAAAAATCCGATGGCAATGTTGTGAGTGAAAACGCAAAACATCTGTAATATATTTGGAATAACATAGTTACAGAACACGGTGTAATGCACGTGTTTGAAGTTAGATAATGAATTGGGCATATGTAAAGTTTATTCGTATATTTATATGTTATGTATCTTATTTTCTTGTCACAGGTTCGAGGAGAGTACAGTGTCTTGCTACCTGACGGCCGCACTCAGGTCGTGAAGTACTTCGACGACGGTGGTGGCTTCAACGTTGATATCTCCTATGTTTAGTACAATCCTTCCGCCTCGACCGTTCCATCACACAGCGTCCGTTCCACCACCCAGCGACCGTCCCACCTAGTAACGCTCAGCTAACGACCTTTTCATTCAGCGTCCCTCTACCTACGACCGTACAACCCAGCAACACCCCCCCCCTCTCCCTGTACCACAGCGACCCTCTCCAAAATGCCCCCCTCTCGTTTTTATCAAATTCACCTGTCCATCCCCCTCCCTTCCCTCACGTGTCCCCTTCACACACCACTACGTACGTCCCATCCACGTGGCTGTCAATATCCACAACTCTCCCCTCGTATCCTCCTCCTTCTTCTGCCACAACCATTTCCAGAACTGACGAGGTGATTGGACGAGGACACGACGATCGTTCAACGGGTGACGTTATATGTTAGAATTGATCTGAACACTCTCCTGATCCGGATATTTCTGGCGTGGCTTCTCACCGATATTCTTAAGAGATGTAGCCCTGTTATCACATGAACCTCATCGTCCAGAGATGACTCCAGCTTCACTCCTCACCTACAGTGTATGTAACTTAACGCTAAATAAAATGGAGATCAATAAAGAAATATTACTGTGAGTAATTTCTAAGACCAGACATTAAAATGACGTGCATTGCCAGTTAATAATTATCTAAATGAACTTAATTCTCATGTAAAATATTGGAAGAGAGAAAAAGAGACAGAAAGGGATACAAAACGAACGCACTTCTCGGCCTACTATGCAAGGCCCGATTTGCCTAATAGGCCGTGATTTTCTTTATTTTCAATAAATTGTTTCCTATTGGTTTATTTTAAATATTATTATTATATTATAATAAGAACATAAATTATTGATTTAGTTATGTTAGTTTAGGTATGATTAAGATAGGTTAGGTTAGGTTAGGTTAGGTAAGGTTGGTTAGGTTCGGTCATATATCTACGTTAGTTTTAACTCAAATTTAAAAAAATATAGCTCATACATAATGAAATGAATAGCTTTATCATTTCATAAGAAAAAAATGAGAAAAATATTGAAATTCTGGGAAACTTGACTTATTAGGCAAATCAGGCCTTGCATAGTAGGCCAAGAACTGCATTCTGGCATATATATATATATATATATATATATATATATATATATATATATATATATATATATATATATATATATATATATATATATATATATATATATATGTCGTACCTAGTAGCCAGAACTCACTTCTCAGCCTACTATGCGAGGCCCGATTTGCCTAATAAGCCAAGTTTTACTGAATTAATATATTTTCTCTAATTTTTTTCTTATGAAATGATAAAGCTACCCATTTCTTTATGTATGAGGTCAATTTTTTTTTATTGGAGTTAAAATTAACGTAGATATATGACCGAACCTAACCAACCCTACCTAACCTAACCTAACCTATCTTTATAGATTAGGTTAGGTTAGGTAGCCGAAAACGTTAGGTTAGGTTAGGTTAGGTAGGTTAGGTTGTCGAAAAAACATTAATTCATGAAAACTAGGCTTATTAGGCAAATTGGGCCTTGTATAGTAGGCTGAGAAGTGCGTTCTGGCTACTAGGTACGACATATATATATATATATATATATATATATATATATATATATATATATATATATATATATATATATATATATATATATATATATATATATATATATATATATATCGCAAGGCCCGCAAGGCCTACTATGCAAGGCCCGATTTGCCTAATAAGCCAAGTTTTCCTGAATTAATATATTTTCTCTAATTTTTTTCTTATGAAATGATAAAGCTACCCATTTCCTTATGTATGAGGTCAATTTTATTTTATTGGAGTTAAAATTAACGTAGATATATGACCGAACCTAACTAACCCTACCTAACCTAACCTAACCTATCTCTATAGGTTAGGTTGGGTTAGGTAGCCGAAAAAGTTAGGTTAGGTTAGGTTAGGTAGGTTAGGTAGTCGAAAAATAATTAATTCATGAAAACTTGGCTTATTAGGCAAATCAGGGCCTTGCATAGTAGGCTGAGAAGTGCAGTTCTGGCTACTAGGTACGACATATATATATATATATATATATATATATATATATATATATATATATATATATATATATATATATATATATATATATATATATATAAATACAACAGGAAGCAAATATTACAAGCCTAACAAGTTGACTTTACAAGCTTTGTAAGTCTTAATGAGATTTAAAGTTAAATATAAAATATTATATATTAGAAACAAAAGGGAGAAGGCAAGCTATTTGATGAACAATATGGTTTTCATGGAAGTAAATAAACAAGGATTCGAGGCAGTGATAAAAGACTTCCTTGGAAAATATTTAATGTTTTAGTTCGGAGAAAGTAATTCTCTCTGTTCATTTAAATAGTACATTCTGTACTAGAATTCTGCAAATAGTTTGGTTACCAAGCTGAAGAAGTACATTGAATTATAGATAAATCACATGAATCCCGTTTAAAGAAGCTAAATTTATTCAGTCTCGAAATAAGAGTAATATTAAGCTACTTAAAAAAAATAATATAAAAGATCATTGAAGCCTGGAAATCTTGCCCACAAGAATCACTGAAATATTTAATTATCAAACATTACTTACGTCAGTGACTTTAAAAATTATGGAAAACGTTTCACTTCAACGGAGTATTATCTTAACAGAAAAGCGTAACATTAATAATACGTTTAAAAAGAGATTAGGCAAGTACTTCGCCTCAAATCAGCTTGTTTTATTACTCGACAAGTTAAAATCTTTCCTAAAACAGACGATTGTAGATCAAATGGTCTAATGCTGTTTATAATTCTTTGCGAGCCTCATTTCCAAAACCGTATGTACGAAAGTTCACACTGAAATGAAAAAAAATTATCAATTCATTATTTCGTGCTTTATTTTGTGTTTACATATTATGTACACTATTTATATTCCCCTTCTCATACTCTCTTAAACATTTGTTTACATCAATCATTTTTCCCCTCTTACTCTTTGTCCTTCGTGTCAATGTTAATTACCATTATAATCTCTCTTCATAACAGAGGTTTCTAATTTCCTGTTTAATGTTATCCTTCAAGATATTGTATGTCCATTTTATTGACCGGTGTCAAACATCTAAATTTCAGTATCTGAATGTCTTAGTTATATAGCTTTGAGACAAGAATTTGTTTCAACAAAGAGATATGAATTTCTTCGACAAAGACTACATTTGTCTTTGTCGAACGTTCGGAAATATGTATGTTGGCAAGAACACTTATATCGTCCATTTGGTTTATGATAGCTCTGTGAGGTGTGAGGTATTATATTATGTGAGGTAGGTTTATGATAGCTCTGTGAGGTGTGAGGTATTATATTATGTGAGGTAGGTTTATGATAGCTCTGTGAGGTGTGAGGTATTATATTATGTGAGGTAGGTTTATGATAGCTCTGTGAGGTGTGAGGTATTATATTATGTGAGGTAGGTTTATGATAGCTCTGTGAGGTGTGAGGTATTATATTATGTGAGGTAGGTTTATGATGAGGTGTGAGGTATTATATTATGTGAGGTAGGTTTATGATAGGTCTGTGAGGTGTGAGGTATTATATTATGTGAGGTAGGTTTATGATAGCTCTGTGAGGTGTGAGGTATTATATTATGTGTGGTAGATTTATGTGAGGTATTATAACTGTAAGGAAACGTTGTATTTCTGCTTGTGAACCTCTCTACTTTTACTATCATCAAGAACAAACTTCTTAAAAAACACCAAAAGTTTATTGTTTTTACCCAGAAAATGTGTACAACTTTCACTCTGCCGGTATTCACTTAAACCACAATCTTTCAAGAGTTGAAATACTGACAAAGTGGTTCCCTCAACTGCACTAAGACCGTCACCTCTGTCTTTGGCAGATCTAACCCATCCTTTGAACACATGTTAGCGTGTCATAAAAGTTATCCCGGTAATCACTAAAGGATACTGTATTGGCCTTGTATTACTTGTCCAGGTGGCAACTTACATCAAGTGGCCTGGATAGCCATTAGTTTCAAACTTTTCTTCTTGGAAGAACGCCACATATGACCGGGATCACCTCCGTTGGTCCCAATTCTATCTACGACGGCCCTAAAGCTGGGATTTATTTTCTCTTTATATAAATGACATAGATAATTGGTTATGTTGCGCAAATTTTCCGAAGTTTCTAAACAAATTAGGAAAGTTACCACTCTGTTGAGAACACAAGCCGACTTAACCAAATTAATTGGACTGATGAGTGACAGATGAGTTTAATGAATGTAAAAAGAGTCTTTGGAGTAATCTGAGCAGTGCACTATTCCCCTATCTCTACCACTCAGCTAGCTATCTCTATCCCCTCCCCCTATCTATCTTTACCCCCTGCGTATCTCTACCCTTCATCGTCCACATCTTTCCCCTTTCCCCTTTATGTCTCTGCCTTTCTCCATCCCTATCTCTTACGTTCGCCTGGCTATCTCTCTATTCCTCCCCTCTTCCAATCTCTATCTCTTCCTCTCGCTTTTCATGTATCTACCTCTCTCTATCACTCTCCTTCTATCTCCCCTTTTCTCTCTCACTCCTGTTTATGTGAAGAAAAACAATTCAGCTATCTTCAGCCACAAACTGCGTCACTCTCCTCACAGACAGCTCTAAAACACTCTCAATATGCAAATGAAGGAGACAATAATGGTAGAGGTAGTCAGAGTAATGAGAGGAGCTGGCTCTGGCCACTCAGGTGATTGTACATGGAGATGACAGTTTACTGAAATCAGAGTGGAGGCGGTCGCAAGAAACTCCCTTCAGAGAACGGCGTAATCTGACCCAAGGTTGAGAGATTTTACTTCTGATGTCACTTTTTTGTCTACCTTATTATTATTATTATTATTATTATTGAGCAAATCGATAAAGAGCCGTGATAAAGGTTCGAATCTATGCGTTGGGTGTTCCCACGCACACGACAAGTCTACTAGGCCACGAAATGGTCCAGAAGGAAAAGGAAACCCTTGTTAGCACAGCAGAACTCCAGGTTGTAATCTTTTTTTGACCATATCGTGGCCTGGTTGACTAGGGCGCGAACATGGGAACACCCAACGCGTAGGTTCGAACCCCTTATCACGGCTTCTACGGATTTTATTATTACTATTATTTTGCCTTTGCTCTCACGCGGTATCTTTCCGCAATTGTGTTTGCGTTAACTCTTTATTTCTGTAGATTTTGTATAATACATTTCTTCATAATTCTTTTTTTTTTAAATGTCAGGTGAAAGTAGAATGTTTTATTGAAATAATTTTGCATTACTGCCTAGTGATTTAAAGTTATTGCATCTTGTATATGAAAAAAATATTTATATATGTTCATTATATATTTAAATAAAATATTTACGTTGATCATATAATATTCTTGTTATAGTATATTATACCTGTTGATGATTCCGAGGATCAACGTCCCCGCTGCCCGGTCTCTGACAAGGGCTCCTGGTTGGTGGTTTGGTCAACCAGGCTGTTAGATGCGGCTGCTCGCAGTCTAACGTTCGAAACTCATAGGTTTATGATAATTTACCAATGTCTAAGACGATTATATGTAATTTATCATATTGCTCACAAATTCACAGACCCAAACATGCACATGTCTCGCACAAACACACACGCGCGCGCGCACACACACACACACACACACACACACACACACACACACACACACACACACACACACACACACACACACACACACACACACACACACACACACACACACACCAAAAAGCATGGCCCAAAGGCCTGAATTTCACCACCTTATACATAAAGAGGAGAACAAATCTACGCGGTCATGGGTACAGTAAAGATCAGCATTGTCACATCTCTCAGTCGAACTGTTTCCATCCTATCTAACTGTCTATTAACCAATCTAACTTTCGATGTTAGCAACCAAGTTTGGTGAGCCGGCCTATGTGAGCCGAAAGGTAGGAAACACAAGGAAGGAGCGAGGGAGAGAGAGAGAGAGAGAGAGAGAGAGAGAGAGAGAGAGAGAGAGAGAGAGAGAGAGAGAGAGAGAGAGAGAGAGAGAGAGAGAGAGAGGAGAGAGAGAGAGAGAGAGAGAGAGAGAGAGAGAGAGAGAGAGAGAGAGAGAGAGAGAGAGAGAGAGAGAGAGAGAGAGAGAGAGAGAGAGAGAGAGAGAGAGAGAGAGAGAGAGAGAGAGAGAGAGAGAGAGAGAGAGAGAGAGAGAGAGAGAGAGAGAGAGAGAGAGAGAGAGAGAGAGAGAGAGAGAGAGAGAGAGAGAGAGAGAGAGAGAGAGAGAGAGAGAGAGAGAGAGAGAGAGAGAGAGAGAGAGAGAGAGAGAGAGAGATCAGAGCAAGCACTCAAAGCCCGCCCCCATGTCTTCCAGAGGCCCTCACTACGCTTCAAGTGTTTACCTCTGCCTGTACTAGTTCATTATTGTGGTGTTTAAGTTCAATATTTAATCTGCATTGTGTGACTCGCGCGCCTCTCCAGTTTCTTCCAGTCAATGGAGAAGGAGACTTGACCCGGAGACATAATATGAGGAGTTAACTTTAACCGGAACTTCAGGTTATAACATTTTGTTTATAAATTAAATGCTAATTAAATGCTAATTTAAATGCTAATTTAAATACTTAAATTTAAATGTTAATTTAAACGCAAAATAATACTAGAACTAATATTGTCCATTGACGTTTTCGAGAGACCAGAGAGAAGAGGTAATTCACATCACTGAAGCCCTTAAAATGAATTTTAACTTGGCGATGATTACGTTAATGTTGCCCCAAGATACAACCCAACTGATGTCTCAGCCCGTTCTCCTAAGGTTTCTCAACGTCAAAAAACTGTCGTACTAAAGTGCCTCTATGCTAACCTACCAGAGGACCCAAAACAGAAAATTTGAAAAGTGTCAATTTCACGAGCCGCTACCATTTTCTACTACGACGATATTTGGCTCTAGGTAGAGTATACGTCAAGATGCGACGCTCTATTAGGTGGATGGGCTGGGTCGCCCCCTCACAGAGGCACCAGATATACCTTCCTATCTTGAGGCAAAATAAAACATGCATATACATCCCATCAATTACTATATTAGAGGTGAAATTTGATGACAATCTATCTCTTACAAGACATGAAAAATCCTTAAAAAAATGTACTGTTGTACCCCAAAATATTATAATATATATATATATATATATATATATATATATATATATATATATATATATATATATATATATATATATATATATATATATATATATATATATATGTATATATATATATATATATATATATTTATTTATATATATATATATATATATATATATATATATATATATATATATATATATATATATATATATATATATATATATATATATATATATATAATGACAGCCTTGAGCCAGGGAGACAGGTGAGAGGCACTGCCTAACCCTCAAACATCTCAGGTGATCTTGTGCACACTCAGGTGACGCCCCGTCCTGCTACTCTTCTCTCTTATGTGTCTGACTACACCTCCCTTTCATCACGCTTCCCTCCCCTTCCACTCCAGCTGTCATTGCTCGTCTCTTTCCACCTTCTATTTAGTCTCTCTCTCTCTCTCTCTCTCTCTCTCTCTCTCTCTCTCTCTCTCTCTCTCTCTCTCTCTCTCTCTCTCTCTCTCTCTCTCTCTCTCTCTCTCTCTCTCTCTCTCTCTCACTCTCTCTCTCTCTCTCTCACTCTCTCTCTTAATATATGTAGTGAATATTGCGGTGAAAATATTGTGTCATAATAAGTCTTATCATTATAATATTATGGTGACCTGATGCCATGGTCAATCTTTGCACTCTTGGCACTAATGAATTTATATTAGTCGTCTTGACCTCGCGAGTTCCCTTATAATGACAGTGTCTCCAAAACTAAAGCATGTAACCACTTATGACACAATCATTGATGACACAACCATTGATGACACAACCACTGATGACACAACCACTGAGGACACAACCATTGATGACACAACCATTGATGACACAACCTCTGATGACACAACCATTGATGACACAACCATTGATGACACAACCACTGATGACACAACCATTGATTACACAACCTCTGATGACACAACCACTGATGACACAACCATTGATGACACAACTATTGAGGACACAACCATTGATGACACAACCATTGATGACACAACCTCTGATGACACAACCATTGATGACACAACCATTGATGACACAACTATTGAGGACACAACCAATGATGACACAACCACGACATCACAACTACTGATGACACAACCAATAACAACACAACCATTGACAACCAATAACAACACAACCATTGACAACACAACCACTAACAACCACTGGTCAGTAGCGACCCCATCCACTGTCATAAAAACATAACTTTCTCAGAAATAATTCAAGGTCCACTCAACTTTAAGGTGAAGCTGGCCTCGCTCCTTCAGTGACTTTTAAAGCAAATGATAAATAAAAGATATCATAGACATGCTGCACCTCTAGGACCTAAATACGGGAAGCATACATTAATTGGGGACCAAGAGAGAAGCCACCTGAGGGAACAAGGTCATTGCTGGTGAGTTTCTTGATGCCATGTTATCCTGTTATCATTATTTTTTTTTTGTATTTTGACTTCTTTATATTTATTTGTTGTTGCTTGATTACGGAAGGTTATCTTAAACGACGGAACGTGCAAACTTTCAACTTGACTTTCTTAGTATGATCGAGATTTCTATCTTGCCCTGCCCCCCCCCCTTCCTTCTCTCTCTCTCTCTTGATGCTTTCTATCCTTCTCTCAGTCACTCCCTTCTTTCCTTTCTTCCTTCTCGCCCTCTCTGCAACCCTTGCTCATATCCTCCCTTCTCATTTTCCTATCTCTATCCCTTCTCCTATTACTTTCGCCCCTTCCTGCCTTTCTTCTATTCCCTCACACTTTTCATCCCTATCTCCGTTCCTACCTTCTTTCCCTCCATTCTTCCCTTGCTTTCTTCTATTCGATCCTTCCTGTTATCCAGTATTGCCTTATCTCCATTCGTTTCTTCTCTCACTTTCTGTCTTCTCTCCCTCTCTCTCTATCCCTGTATTCTATTCCTCAGTTGATAAGTCTGACCAATTATTTCATTTTAATTTCAATTATTTGTGTAAATATGGTTATATTTTTCTTTTTCTAATTATAATGTATTTTTTCCTAATATTAATGTTGAAGTAATTATCAAGCGACAATGTTTATGTTTTATTGTTTTAATTGAACGTCGCAACGTTATGCAGTGAAAAAATTATAAAAAACACGAAATGTTTGACAAGAAAATGCAGTATAATGTTATTGAGCAAGAAACTGCATGTCAAGAGTATGTAGGTAAAGAAAATACATGCTTAGAAAATTCAGGTAAAGAAAATATATGTTAAGAAAATGCATAGAAAACATGTTGATTAAATAAACGTTTAGAAAATTCAAATAAAACATATAGGTTAAAAAAAATACATGTTTTGAAAAAAATCCTAAGAATATGAATATATAAAATTCATCTTTGTGAAGCAAATGTTTTTTCCTTTTTTTTCATTCGGTCTACAAATATGAGAGACTCATATATCTCTAGCGCATGAACAGCTAATCCGATTTGATTGAAAATTAGGTCATTCCTTTACCACAACACCTGTAGATGGTGCAACAATCTTCAGGAGAAACGAATAGGTTGTTTTCCCAAGATCCAATTTGCTTTTTTTTTTTTTTGTATTTCTGAAATGTAAAAACATTTCTTTCTATTTAACGATAGAGATTCAATGTAGGATACCTTCATACCTCGGATGTTTCAGTACGGGTGTTTGGTGTATTTATTAAGTTTTTTCTTTTTCGTTCTGTCCAAGTAATTGGAAATTGTCATTTTAAACAGATTATGAGACTTCATGGGACGTTCATGTGATATTTTTGTACCACAACTTTGTGCCACAAGAAGAGTCGGATTATTAATTAATTCTCGACCATAAAAGATGATATGTTCAGCATTTGCAAGGAATATCAGCTACTTTACTTTCAATTGAAAACGTTTCGATTTTTGTTCTGAATTAAAAAGGAGAGAGAGAGAGAGAGAGAGAGAGAGAGAGAGAGAGAGAGAGAGAGAGAGAGAGAGAGAGAGAGAGAGAGAGAGAGAGAGAGAGAGAGAGAGAGAGAGAGAGAGAGAGAGAGAGAGAGAGAGAGAGAGAGAGAGAGAGGGGGGGGGGGAAGGAGTGAAACGTGGGAGGAATAAGATATGTAGGCGATCGTGGGAAGAATAAGGAATGTAGGTGACAGTGGGTAGAAAAGAGAAGATGTTCAAGGGCATGACACAGTGGCCCAGACGGGTATAAATACTGGCAGGGAGGTAGAATTTTGGCACCAGTGTTTGAGTAGACTTCCTCAGACCCTCACACACCACCGTCCACAAGGCTCTCATCCTCATCATGAAGGTATACTGAAGGTCTCGCTTAGGCAAAAACAGTACAAATTCCGTGCACCTGCCGAGTTGCATTGAGGGATCATTAGACTATTGTGGTTTGCTTGTCTGTATGTGGTGAGGAGGAATTCGTTCAGTGAAACCACGCTGAAAGGATAGTTAGAGATCGATGGTGTCATGCAGGGAGTTACGTGTGGCATAGGTACTTATGCTGGAGAAAGAATTGAAATGTCAGAGGTGTCATGCAGGAGGGTAATACAAGTGTCAGAGGCGTCATGCAGAAGGGTAATACAAGTGTCATGAAGGAGGGTAATGCAAGTGTCAGAGGTGTCATGCAGGAGGGTAATACAAGTGTCATGCAGGAGGGTAATGCAAGTGTCAGAGGTGTCATGCAGGAGGGTAATGCAAGTGTCATGCAGGAGAGTAATACAAGTGTCATATTATTTAAGATACTATCCACAATTGCATGGATAATACCACATTCCCTTCCTCTAAGATGAAGTGAATGATATGATATTTCCTGTAATGTCCGTTCCATATAGCACTCAATCCACTCACTTATCCATACCAAATACTAGGCATATTTGCTTGGATAAATGGGTGAACTGCATCCCCCTCTGCCAAGAATAAATGGGGGTGGATTGCATCATATACTACATGAATGAATGGGTGGACTGGATCCTAATTGGAATAGATGATTGGGTGGACTGGATCCTAATTGGAATAGATGATTGGGTGGACTGGATCCTAATTGGAATAGATGATTAAGTGAACTGGATCCTAATTGGAATAGATGATTGGGTGGACTGGAGTCTATTTAGAATCGCTGATTTGCAGCCGGAAAAGATCGTGGTGCTCCAGGAAACGATGGAAAATAGATTAAATTGTTGTCATCATATTTATGGGATCGTTTCTTATTGCAAGAATCTTAAACTGGTTGTTAGAGTGGCGACCACGTTCCTTACGTGTCTTAATGCAAAACTTGAGTGTAAGATGAATTCAAGAGGCCTAGTAACTAGGTGAGGAAGATCAACTGACGTTCGTGGGTCAAGTTGAAAGTGATTAGTTAACGAAAAATAAACAACTTTTTTTATAAAACAAAATAGGGGTATTTCATAAAATTAAATCAAGAGTTGTTTATTCCATCTACAGTAAATAGGTCTCCCGTTTCGTCTTTTCTGACCCCCTGTTATCTTTTATCTTCAGACGTGTCTGGCAGTACTCTTGTTTGGTGTGGCAGTCAGTGCCGGGCCCCAGAACTACAACTACCAGCCACCCCCACAGCCAATTGTACCTATTTACGAGCCTCCCCATCCAACCATCGTACCTATTTACGAGCCTCCCCAGCCAACCATCGTACCTATTTACGAGCCTCCCCATCCAACCATCGTACCTATTTACGAGCCTCCCCATCCAACCATCGTACCTATTTACGAGCCTCCCCATCCAACCATCGTACCTATTTACGAGCCTCCCCATCCAACCATCGTACCTATTTACGAGCCTCCCCAGCCAACCATCGTACCTATTTACGAGCCTCCCCATCCAACCATCGCTCCTATTTACGAACCTCCTCATCCAACCATCGTACCTACTTACCAACCTCCCCATCCAACTATCGCTCGACTCTATACACCTCCAAAACCAACGTCCGCCCCAACAACTACCACAACTTCGGGCTACAACTACGACACTCCCACTACCAAGAGTGCCCGGGTGAGAACCAGTACCTTTGGTTGTTGCTGGTAGTGGTGGTGCTCCTGGCAAGGTTAGGAAAGTATATGGAGAAAGAACTAAGCCAGTATAACTATGTAGCATTTAGAAGGGGATATGAGGACCATGAGCTGAATATGTGGGAATGTATAAAGGGAATGGCACTCAACTTCTCGGACCACTGAGCATCGAACGCCAACCCTGCAAGTAGCAAGGTCGTGGTGGTGTTGCCGGTGCTGGTATACAAATGTGGTAAACATTTGTATACCACTATCACAATCTACCTTCACTATCTTCACTGCTCCAAACACTATCTTCCCTTCAGTGTTTGGAGCAGTGAAGCAGACTATTATTAATATCAAATTAAATTAAGTCTTAAGCATGAGAGAGAGATGAAGAACGCTGTTCACATTCTTCTCACCTGGCACCTACAGAACGAGGAATGGCCGTACAACTTCAAGTGGGGCGTCCAGGACAGTTACAGTGGAAATGACTTCGGCCAAATGGTGAACAGCGATGGACGCACTACCCAGGGGGAGTACCGCGTCCTACTGCCCGACGGACGCACTCAGGTGAGCACAACGGCCTAATATCAAACGGAACTTTTAATCCTGAGATTGTGGGTTATTTTAGAGTCACTACAATAAGAAATATGTTGACCAGACCACACACTAGAAGGTGAAGGGACGAGGACGTTTCAGTCCGTCCTGGACCATTCTCAAGTCGATTGTTCCTCGACTTTGGAACTTGATTGTCACCTCAAGACAATCGACTTGAGAATGGTCCAGGACGGACCGAAACGTCGTCGTCCCTTCACCTTCTAGTGTGTGGTCTGGTTAACATACTTTAGCCACGTTATTGTGACTCATCGCCTGCAATAAGAAATATCTAAAAAATTGGGTAAGAAATTTAAGTTTAACAGATGCTACATAATTTTCACTGCATATATATATATTTTATATTAATTAATTTTGAAAATCAATATTGAAACTTGATATTTTGATCACTAATGTCTCAAGGACCAAAATACTTGGAATTAACGACTCTATATTATTAGTTATAAGTCAGATGGTTCTAATTTGTTTATTTTTCTATCAAAAATAAATTATCTCTGTTTTTATATATCAGTTGACGTTTATCGCAGTTTAAGGGTTAAAGGTGTTCCCTGTATTGATACCTGATGGTCTCATTTAAGTGAATACTTTCTCTTGTTGTACTTTCAATTCCTGCTTTTATTACCGTAATCATGATTTTTCTTTTCATTCTATCTCCTTCATTTTCATCCAAAGTTGTCGTTGGATCACATCTAACAGTTTTCACTCTCTTTCAACAGGTCGTCAGATTTGTCGACAACGGCGACGGATACAACGCTGAGGTCATCTACGAGAATTAAACCGACCTGGTCTGGACCTGCCTGATTGTGATCTGGTCTGGACCTGCCTGATTGTGACCTGGTCTCGACCTGCCTGATTGTGACCTGGTCTCGACCTGTTTCATTGTGACCTGGTCTCGACCTGCCTGATTGTGACCTGGTCTCAACCTGCCTGATTGGGACCTGGTCTCGACCTGCCTGATTGTGACCTGGTCTCGACCTGCCTGATTGGGACCTGGTCTCGACCTACCTGATTGTGACCTGGTCTGGACCTGCCTGATTGTGACCTGGTCTCGACCGGCCTGATTGTGACCTGGTCTCGACCTGCCTGATTGTGATCTGGTCTCAACCTGCCTGATTGTGACCTGGTCTCGACCTGCCTGATTGTGACCTGGTCTCGACCTGCCTGATTGTGACCTGGTCTGGACCTGCCAGACTGCGACCGCTGATGATTCACGACATTGCTGATCACATAACAATTGATGTTGTATATTTATGTATTTATCGAACTTGGTCTTCTTTGATTGGCCTTTAATACCAATAATACCAAAGTAAAGAACACGAAAACAATTATCTCCTTTTCTTTATTTTTCTATGACTCCTCGTTTGGTAAAAATGTACTTTTCTTTAAATTAGAAATTATGCAAAATTACCTACAAAATTCTTAAATATTAAACATATATTAAATCAAATTAATTATGACAAGTATAACATAGGGACATGAGTAACTATATTTTATTCTTGAAGTTGAAACACTTGAATAAACTATGAGAAATGAGGAGCGAGCAATGAATGGTATTTCACGGCCTCATGGAGAGAGTTAAACTCATACAGAAGGTGAGGTGGAATTATGAGAAATACAAATAAAATCAATTTATGTATGAAAGAGCTTGGACATATAACTAGCAAGAAATGAACAACTTCCAGCAGATGAAAGATCTTCAGTGCACGAAGGAAGAAGCAATATATGAAAGAAGTACCAAGATATGAAAGAACTACCAAGATATGAAAGAACTACCAAGATATGAAAGAACTACCAAGATATGAAAGAACTACCAAGATATGAAAGAACTACCCAGATATGGAAAAGAACTACCAAGATATAAAAGAACTACCCAGATATGGAAAAGAAGTACCAAGATATGAAAGAACTGCCAAGATATGAAAGAACTACGATCAGATAAAAGAACTACAAAAATATGTCACATCTAACAGTAGATAAAAAACTACCAGTAGATAAATAAATATACTTTCACTGGGCACGGATGTATGATGATTTAAATGATAAAAATAAAACGATTATGAATTAAATTCTTGAAAAAAGCTGGTCATACTACGAGATAAAAATTATCTAAGCGCTCCAAGACACCTGAGAGTATTTTTACTCATTCATTGAGAAACGTTTGACATTGTACAAACACTAATGAGTTGAAGAATGTTCGATGGTGGTAATCTAGGCCTAGTATAGGCTTAGCAATAAATTGGCAGCTATATACCGGATACCATCACTATGACTCACAAACAATCTTTTTACTCATATCCTCATCAACTCTCTTCACTGTCATCCCAAAAAACTTCCTCCTCTCCCTCTCTCTTCCTCACAATATTCCCCCTCCCCCGCCCCCTGACAGCCTCTGGCCGGAGGGAAGGGTGAGGGAAGGCTGTCACACTCAGGAAGCGGCTAAATGTACCAGCCAGCTGATAGAGCGGAAAAGAGCAGTAGTAATAGTAGGCATTAGGGAGCAAACAGGGATCAATCCAGTGGAAAGAAGAGACAAGAACAAAAATGAAGTTAATGAGATCCTTAAAGGGGTAAAGATGGAGAGGGCTGACCAAAACATTGAAAAAGTTTTCAGGATCGGACGATACAACAAGGAAAGAGACCAACGGATAAAGGTGGTATTCACAAGTGACAGAACAAAAGAGGAATTGTTAGCAAGGAAGAGCAGACTAGAAAATGTACAGAAGTTAACAAATGTATTCCTGCAGAGGGATATGACAAGGGACGAGAGAATGAGGGCAGCAGCCGCGAGGAGGGAGCGCAGGGAAAGAGAAAGGCCTCAGGGAGCCACAACCCCAAACCCTACAATCCCAAGGGGAACAGAGAACCCTCCACAAGCAGATCAACAGACACAGTGAGAGAAGCACCTCCTCCATCCTCCACCCAATAAATGCCCTACCTGCCCCAACATCACAAGTGGAGTCCCGCAGGGGTCAGTTCTTGGACCTATACTGTTTCTGATATATGTAAATGATCTTCCAGAGGGTATAGACTCGTTTCTCTCAATGTTTGCTGATGATGCAAAAATTATGAGGAGGATTGAAACAGAGAAGGATAGCAGGAGGCTACAAGATGACCTAGACAGACTGAATAAATGATCCAACAAATGGCTACTAATGTTCAATCCGAGTAAATGCAAAGTAATGAAATTAGGCGGTGGAAACAGGAGGCCAGACACAGGATACAGAATAGGAGATGAAGTACTTCATGAAACGAACAGAGAGAAAGATCTAAAGGGTAATATCACTCCAAACCTGTCTCCTAAAGCCCACATAAAAAGAATTACGTCTGCGGCATATGCGAGACTGGCTAACATCAGAATAGCATTCAGGAACCTGTGTAAGGAATCATTCAGAATCTTGTATACCACATATGTAAGACCAATCCTGGAGTATGCGGCCCCAGCATGGAGCCCGTACCTTGTCAAGCACAAGACGAAGCTGGAAAAAGTTCCGAGGTATGCCACTAGACTAGTCCTAGAACTAAGAGGTATAAGTTACGAGGAAAGGCTGCGGGAAATGCACCTTACGACACTGCATGACAGAAGAGTAAGGGAAGACATGATCACTACCTACAAAATCCTCAGCGGTATTGACAGGACGAACAAGGGAACACAGGTGGAAACTGAGTACCCAAATGAGCCACAGGGACGTAAGAAAGAACTTTTTCGGTGTCAGAGTAGTTAACAGGTGGAATGCATTAGGCAGTGATGTGGTGGAGGCTGACTCCATACACAGTTTTAAATGTAGATATGATAGAGCCCAGTAGGCTCAGGAATCTGTACATCAGTTGATTGACGGTTGAGAGGCGGGACCAAAGAGCCAAAGCTCAACCCCCGCAAGCACAATTAGGTGAGAACACTCATGATTAGAGTTTATACGTGATGTGGGTTCTGGGAGTTCTACTACCTAATCCCGGCCGGGGCCAGGCTTGACTTGTGATAACTTGGTCCAACAGGTTGTTGCTTGGAGCGGCCTGCAGGCCCACATATCCACTAAAGTACGTCCGGCACTGCATGGAGGAACGTGCCTAATTTTCTCTTGAACACGTCCACCCTTGTGTCAGATGCTACCTATCTTACTGAGATGATAGTAGTTATAGTGACTATTTGGAGAAAAGTTCTAATATGTAGTGATGAAACGCCAGTAAACCAATTTTAGTACTATTAATTGTATTTTCCGGAAAAATATAAAGCTAAAATCCAAATAAATATCCCCTAGGCCTAGTATTGCACAAATATGTACTATATTAGGTCTAAGATAGCATGTATTAGGCCTAACATTACTAAGAGAGGTTAGATTAGGCCTTATATTTATGATGTGGTTCAAAATGCTTCCGGTTTGTCCAAAATCAATAATTCAAAGGTCAACTCATTGGTGGTCCATCACAACATGTTGGTACTTTCTACCAAATGGTTACTATATTTTAAGCGGCTGGGCTGACCAGATCAGCCATTCACACATTGTAGAGTCCTAAAATAACACCAGATGACCACGTCCAGTTAACCATTAGCAAAGTATTCAGAGTTTGCTAACTCTAGTGAGCACCAACCATTAACACTCTCCTCTTGATGTGTGTGAGAGCGAATGACAGAAAAATGTAATTTGAATGCAACTTGTTTAACACAAAGGTAAATTACTTAACCAAAGAAAAAACAATAAAAAGACCTTGTAGAGCAGTTCCGGAACCCATTATGTGAGCTTCACAGTTCCACCACGTCTCACACTAAGAGCATGGGGGCCCATAACCAATGAAAATATGACTGCCGTCCAAATGAACCAATCTGAGGCTTCAGAAACTACACCGCCTCCCCACACACACACTAAGAGTAACCACACAGCACATATATATATTGCCCCAGTACGAACCCTGCAAAATGGACCACATTTCCTCCATTTATTGGTCATAAATCTCACACATTCACATGTAAGTCGATACGTGACCTTTCGGTCACCTGCATAGGCACCTTCATCTCCATAAACACCCAAGCAAACTCTACTGATTTCAAGAACTTCAAATTCTAGCCCATGACTGTCATAACCATTCAGCTCTCACTCATGAAGGTCACCACTATGAAGGGCGCTTATTATTATTCCTCCACCACCTTCTCCCTCGTCACTTGGTAACGTCAGACTACGTCCATCTGGTATGATTAATTGATCGCAGGTAATGATATCAAACAACGTTTACCGAGCAGATAATATACACGCTGTTCAGAGTGCAAGAAGAGTGCAAAGAGTGTTCTTGCACCCTGTTGAGAGTGCAAGAAGAGTGCAAAGCGTTTACCGAGCAGATAATATACACGCTGTTCAGAGTGCAAGAAGAGTGCAAAGAGTGCTCTTGCACCCTGATGAGGGTGCAAGAGAGGGCGAATCAGGGGATGAGAGGAAGATGATGCTGCCTGACGTCTGAAGAATAATAACAGGATGAGGAAAGAATGATGGAAGGGACACACCGAGAAAGATTATAGAGAAGAAGAGAGAGAGAGAGAGAGAGAGAGAGAGAGAGAGGAAGGATGAGCGGAGAGGCCATGGAAAAGGAGTGGGATGGGAATGGGTCGAGAAGTGTGTGATTGTAAATCTGTTTAAAAGACTTTTTTAGGACTTGGCGTGTTTACTCCTACAAGAATGACTGTTACACTTTCACTCTCCACGACCTCTTCCCTCCCTCACTCCCTCCCCCCCCTTCCTCACTCCCTCCCTCCCTCCAAGTCTCACTCCCTCCCTCCCTCCCTCCCTCCCTCCAAGTCTCACTTCATCCCCCCCTCCCTCCCCCCTCCCTCCCCCCCTCCCTCCCCCCTCCCTCCCCCCTCCCTCCCCCCTCCCTCCCCCCTCCCTCCCCCCCCTCCCTCCCTCCAAGTCTCACTCCATCCCTCCCTCCCTCTCTCCCCTCCCTTCTCTTAGAACTCCCTCTCTCCCTGCCTCTTCTCCATTAAAACAAGACAGAAATGTTTGGGGGAAAACCATTAAACTAAGAGATATATGTTTAAGAAAATCATTAAACCATCAAAAAATTCAAGAACACCATTAAACCAAGATAGAAATGTTTAGGACAACCATTAAACCAAGGGAAGGGAAGGGAACTATCAGGAGAAAAGCCAAACCATTACGACTATTATAGCACTTGGACTGGTGCCCATCCACTTGGGGACGGTCGGGGATCGAACGCCGACCTGCATGTAGTCATTCTTTGAAAAATAGGATCATTTAACTAATACTCTCTCTAAAAAAAAAAAAACAGAAAAAAAAGATAAAAAATGTGGTGTTAAATAGCCTCACCTGGAAGGTAATCAAATGCTTTCGTATGCACAAGGTAGTAACGAAACACAATGTACGTTTTCTGCCCGAAATGCTATGCTATGCTGTCTATGCTATGCTGTCTATGCTATGCTGTCTATGCTATGCTGTCTATGCTACGCTGTCTATGCTATGCTGTCTATGGCTGCCCGAAACGCTGTGCGTGTTAGTGGCCTGGCCAGAATGTGTAATACACCAAAACCAATGTAATGTATACATAAAATACAGAGCGGTGAGCCTGATGTATTGTTCCACCAGCGTTACACCAACCAGCTCTCGCCTCTAATAGTAAGTCGTCGCATTTTAAGGAGGAAAGACGAGTACGGATGGGATGGTTGAAATGTAGTTGTATTTCTCCGTTTATTCACTCTTGTTAGTCTATTCATACTTCTCTTTCATCAACCTTGCTCTTTGTTCTCCTTCTTTTACAATAGTCATGAAACTGACGTTCATTCTACCCTCGACTTGTCTTTGATGAAGGTCGTCGCTTTATCGCGTCTGACACAGTTATCAGGTCGTCGGTCTATCACGTCTGACACAGTTATCAGGTCGTCGTTCTATCACGTTTGACACAGTTATCAGGTCGTCGTTGTAATGACGTCTATCACAGTTATCAAGTCGTATCATCTGACACAGATGTCATTCTCTCCCTCAACAGGTCGTCAAGTTCTTCGACAACGGCGAGGGATACAACGCTGACGTCACCTTCGAGAACTAATGCCTACCTGACTTCGACCTTGTCTGTCCCGTCCTGACTTCGACCTGGTCTGTCCCGTCCTGACTTCGACCTGGTCTGTCCCGCCCTGACTTCGACCTGGTCTGTTCCGCCCTGACTTCGACCTGGTCTGGCCCGCCCTGACTTCGATCTGGTCTGTCCCGCCCTGACTTCGATCTGGTCTGGCCCGCCCTGACTTCGACCTGGTGTGGCCCGCCCTGACTCCGACCTGGTCTGTCCCGTCCTGACTTCGACCTGGTCTGGTCCGCCCTGACTTCAACTTGGTCTGGCCCGCCCTGACTTCGACTTGGTCTGACCCGCCCTGACTCCAGCAGCTGAACATTCCTCGTCATATAATTATATATGTAACATATTTATGCATTTTCTCAAGGTTTATTTTCATTTGACCTATGTCTTTGTTGATTATGCAAATTGTAATAAAGAATTCAATAAATCTGTTATTGTTTATCCTAAACTAGGTGGTAAAAGGCTTCTTGCTCAATGTTATTGGTTTCAAAGGCCCCATACGCACTGATGACGTCACAGCTTAGGTAGTCAGGTCATTTTTGTATGACTGATTTATTCTTAAATAACAATTATCTCTTAATTAACAAATTTAAATTGTTGATTTTTTTATTGTTTTTAGATTCATGTTACAACATAATGTCGTTAGAAACGTCGGCGTACTGAACACCAATGATATTAGTTAGTGGGTGGAGCATGTAGCTTATCCCTTCCTATGATTGGCTGTTGCGCTGAATGTCAGCAAAGCGTTTCTACCAATGAGATGCGAGCGCGGGAATGCTTCCATCAGCACGACAACTCTGCCTTATTGGCTGCTGTTGGCCTGTTGATAGCGCAATGTTATACCAGCAGATGGCACCAGCTGTATCTAGAGGGCGGCCTACTTTTGGCATGTTGATAGTGTAATTTTAAATCAATAGATGGCATCAGCTGTACTTTATGGGCTGCTGCTAACCTAACCTGTTAATAGTGCATTTTTATGCATGTAGATACCTGTATTATTATTTCCTAAATTCTTTTAAACACTTACGTAAGAACTCTGTAGCTTATGATAAGGATAAATTCCCTGCTGGTGTTAGGTACCACAGGTCATCTGTTATCTGCAATAACTTTATCCACTCTTGTGGATATCATAATTTTCCAGTTTGTAATTGAAGAAGATCTTTTCCAATCAATTTGATGAGAATTTTCAGACAAATCTGCTTTAATACAAATTATTACGAAGCCATAGAATATGAACATTAGTAATGGCACATACGATTGGGACCTATTTTAATGAATAAATTATAAATATTCTTAATAAGAGGAGTAACAGATAACTATTCCCATATGCACTTTTTAGAGCTGTCATGTACTGATAAATAGACCTTTTACAGCACCCCTTGTTCCTGGACAAAGATCTCTCTCTCTCTCTCTCTCTCTCTCTCTCTCTCTCTCTCTCTCTCTCTCTCTCTCTCTCTCTCTCTCTCTCTCTCTCTCTCTCTCTCTCTCTCTCTCTCTCTCTCTCCTCTCTCCATATATATATATATATATATATATATATATATATATATATATATATATATATATATATATATATATATATATATATATATATATATGTCGTACCTAATAGCCAGAACGCACTTCTCAGCCTACTATTCAAGGCCCGATTTGCCTAATAAGCCAAGTTTTCATTAATTAATGTTTTTTCGTCTACCTAACCTACCTAACCTAACCTAACCTAGCTTTTTTTGGCTACCTAACCTAACCTTACCTATAAATATAGGTTAGGTTAGGTTAGGTAGGGTTGGTTAGGTTCGGTCATATATCTACGTTAATTTTAACTCCAATAAAAAAAAAAATTGACCTCATACATAGAGAAAAGGGTTGCTTTATCATTTCATAAGAAAACAATTATAGTAAATATATTAATTCAGGAAAACTTGGCTTATTAGGCAAATCGGGCCTTGAATAGTAGGCTGAGAAGTGAGTTCTGGCTACTAGGTACGACATATATATATATATATATATATATATATATATATATATATATATATATATATATATATATATATATATATATATATATATATATATATATATATATATAAAACAAGCCTCCACCAAAGAGCACGTAATTCTTACACAGATCCAGACCATCACCAGAAATATCCTTACAAACAACACCGAAATAAATCGCCAAAGACAACAACAATAGAAGATTAGACATCAGCGAAGCACTACATGTTAAACCAATTATTACCAATCAACTCACACTCAGGTACATTCTACCATACTCGAGATCAAGACCGAATATCGAGCTCATGCTGCTCTTGAAAACATAAGAACATAGGAGTTGAGGAGCTATTGTCCTAATGTCCTATTGGCCCAGTACCATAGTATATGGGAATACTAATTATGCAGTGTGAAGGCAGTGTGTAGCGTGTACTTATTATGCACTCTTGAAACAAATTGGATTGTTTGGGTATTATATTATGAAATACATAGGCCTGGAGTACAGGAATATTCATGTATTAATTATGGGATTACAAGCAAATATTACGGATTATAGGGTAATATATAATAGAAGATGGGCACTGTATTATGGTATTTTTATAGGTGCAGTATGGGGTTACATGGGCAATTTGTTTGGTATTACATAAGAATATACCGCAGTATGACACATATATTATGAGTATATGAGAATATAAAACAGGATTATATTGATATATAGTCCAGTCTTATATGAATACAAAATTGAAATAACTGGGAAATATAGTAAACGTATTGTAACATTTTGGAGCATATAAAACGAAAAGGTCAAGCCTATGAAGCTGGAAATTTAATCATGTAGCTGTATTAACTATAGACTGAAGGAATCCTCTTTTGTCAAATCCATTACTAGTTTGAGAGAAAAATATTCTTGAGTTCATATACATTTGTAAATGAACATCTGTGATCTGGATGAACATCCGTGATATAGTTGAGCTAAGAACTTACCTGAGTGCTAAGAATTAAGAGACAAAAACAATGTCGCATTTAGCAACACCTCTTCGAGAGCATACAGGTAAGTCAGTAATGGTTTGGTTAGTCGGTGGGGTTAAGACCTATTAAACAATGGAGGGTTATATAGACCACCGAAGTTGTTACCGACCGACCAGAGACTATATTTTTGTCATAACTATAATCCAGGACTAAAGTAAACTGTCATTATACACCGAGAAGCGAGAGCAATCTTACAGTGATGAATAAGTATCCTTTGTAATAATGTCATTTTGAAACCCTTGACCCTTCAAATGAATCTTTTAAGGCAAGAACTCATTTACAATATAAGTAAATTTAGTCACACAACTGCTTGCTCTAAGAAAAAAGGGAACTTACTTCCTTTTATTTATTAGCTAATTAGTTTAACTTCAGCAGTTGGTTATTTCGTGGAAACATTCACTAGAAATCATACAGTGCAGCAATAAGTATTTTTCAGATAATTAAAAAATTACTAGAATGGTGTATTTGGGAATCGTCTACGTACAAACTTTTGACGATACCTGTCATTATATTCTTAATATGTATTACGAATATCAATACAAGGTGGAAGAAGTGACGTAAATGGATTTATATTATGGGGACAGGTAAACAGAGCATCTGGATGCACGAATGAGGAACGGTGGGTCATGTGGGTGATAGAGTCTAGGTAGGAGGTAGGTAATGAGAGGTCACGAGGCCTGGAAGGTCAAGAGAGATGGAGGGTCACGATAAATGAGGAAGAGCAATGAGGGAAGGAGAGTCACTAGAGAAGGAAGGTCATGGGGAAGGGGGGGAGAGGGGTTATAAAAGAGGTCAAGGTAAGAATTAGAGAAAGTTTTCAACTCATTGCACGACTGGAATTTTAAAAGATTACGTCAAATTTGATGTATGCTGATGATGCATTTCGTCTAAAAAGAGAACGACACAGATTTACGTAAACTTGTATGAGAATATATTGTCGGTGTAGACAAAAGTAAAGTTTTTGTTGCCGGAGAGGGAAGACAAATTTTGCATTTTGGAAGTTGGTCATCAGTTGAAATTCTTCAGGTGTGCGACTGACAAACATCAGCAGAATTTGCACAAGCGAAATCGAGAGTAGAGTCGGGAAAGGGAAGAGACTGGTGCAATACAAGCCTTGGTTATGTAAAACAGGAATGTATGAGAGATAGGATGCATGAGGACAGTCACCACTCATATCCATATCAGTGTGGCACGAACGTATAAGAAATAAAAAAATTAGAGCAGAGGAAATAGATGTTTCTGGGAAGCATGTGAAGTTCTGAGAAAAGACGGAATAAAAGATTTAAATGCCACGGAAAGCCCTGAAGAGTAAATAGCGTTAAAACTTGCAAAACTGAGTCGAGTTTACTAATGGTCTAGTCATGTTGATGACTAGAGCATGTTGAGAGCCTCAACGACAGATAACTGGTATAGAGAGTGGACTCGAGTTAATTTTGATAACAGGAGTAGTGGAATTTTGTTATTATTATTCTTATTATTCTACCACAGACGTGGTCACACATTTACAATGCTAACCAGCATATATACATTTTCTTCTGTCCTCCATAGACAGGGTGAGAGATCTGTTAAACGTAGTGGGAGACAACGGGCAGACATGGTGAGGGAGTGTGTGAGAAAGCCTGGGAATGAGTGTGAGGAGCTCGCGAAGTATTGTAGAGGAAAAGGCACGCCATGTGGTGGCAGTTTGTGGAGAGGAAATATATCACGAACCCCACAGTACACCTATAGCCTCGTACAGCCATGTGCTGAGGAGGGGAGGCAGGAATGTGGTGATGCTAATGGTCCGTGGTGTGTAATTGTTCCGTAACGTGTAATAGTTCCATGATGTGTAAATGGTTAAAATGAGAGTGACCTCTAAGGGACACTATGCCCCTCTAAGGGGGCATAGTCGACTAATATGCCGTCAGTACCCTGCCAGGTACTAACACACCCACATAACCCAACAAAATATGAATACAATCCCAACATTATCCTCATTGCATAAAATGTATACATCCTAACATGAACCCCCAAAAAATGCCCCGGCAATTTTTTGAGTGGCAAGGAAGGGTGAGAGACCCTCTCACCCTCCACACAGGGTGAGAAGACCTCTCAAAGTAGTCCCAGGACCAACTACCAGTCTCGCATTACATAACACTTGCAACTCCACCAACGTACACACCTCACACCAGCAAGAACCTTGTTCCCATGGGCTCCAGCGTTCCTTTCATCACTTCAGTTTCCACTGATCTTTCAAGCAAACAAGGTCAACACTGAGGAGTGCTCTTACGATCTCTCTTCTTCTTCTTCTCCTTCCTCCTCCTCCTCCCTCGCCATTCTCAGTGGGTCTCAGACGATGCTATCTGTCAAATTGGTGTTGAATATGGAACATAATTATAACGTTTGTATAATTTTTCTTACTGAACGTTTGTACGATGTTGAGAGCCGGAGAATGAGAGATAATAGAAGTGAGAGATAATGAGGTGAGAGGTAATGGGGGGATGATTGATAATGAGGGAGAGAGATACTGGAAATGAGGACAGGTGTGGTGAGAGTGTGGTGATGAGGGTGTGAGATGACTGAGGAGATGTGAGGTCAATGGTAAAGGGGGGGTGAGAGGTGAATGATAAATAAAAGTGGCAAAAAAGACATATAAATGAGTAAATAAGAAGGGCAGATGAGAGGGGAACGAAAGTGGAGATGGCAAGGGGGAGTGGATAAGAGGGAAGAATAGTAAGAGATCGAAGGTGATGAATGGAGTCGAGCGTTAAATGCCTTGAAGAACCGCTTGAGAGCTGACATGTTTACCCCCATAAGGATGATGGTCTGCATCACTTTCACTCCCCACAATCCCTCCCCCCCTTTCCCCACAATCACCCACCCCCCTTCCCCACAATCCCCTTCCCTTCACTCCCATCAATCGGTATGGCTGACCTATTAATTTCCTTCAATATCATTCATTTATTTTTTATATACGTTTTCATCCAATGAACTAATTTTGAGTTTAGTACAATTTTAAATTGTTATATTGGGTGATATTCATCCATAAGAGACAACGATGAACTCTTTCATATTGTTTCATTTGTTAATGGAGCATATATATATATATTTATATATATATATATATATATATATATATATATATATATATATATATATGCGAACAAGCCTGAATGGTCCCCAGGACTATATGTGACTGAAAAACTCAAATATATAATAGTTTTTATATAACACACAATATATATATGTTTTAATAATACACAATATATAAAGTTTTTATTTACTTTATATATATTTATATATATTTATATATATAAATATTTATATATTTATATATATATTTATATATATTTATATATATAAATATATATATAACTGAAAACTCACACCCCAGAAGTGATTCGAACCCATACTGCCAGGAACACTCTGCTGTCATACAGGATCCCTTAACCGCTCGACCAACACGACCGGACAAAAGAAGATGGTAGCTGAGGCTATTTCCATCCCCCTGCCGGCACTCGGTTGGTGATCTTGGGCATGTTATTTGATTAAATCCCCTCATTATTTGGCAGCATGGGTTCAAGTCACTTCTGGGGTGTGAGTTTTCAGTTACATATAGTCCTGGGGACCATTCAGGCTTGTTCGCATATATATATATATGTATATATATATATATATATATATATATATATAAATATGTTTTATTATAATCGCAGACAGGAAGTCAGTGATATTTATCGAGGTAGCCCTATGGTCTTTGACTGAGCTTCCCTAGGATGCAACCCACAATAGTCGCCTAGCTCTCGGGTACTAATTTACCGCTAGTCAGATAGCGGCCTGACTCGCGACACGGAAAAAAAACGTAAATATTGAACGCATTTCACGCCGTGAGAATTAGCTGATCAGTCAGCAAAGAGAGCATGGAACTAGAGAGAGGTAAGGTGCGGGGGATGGGGTGGAGCTAGAAGTGTTGGATGGAAGACGGGAGGGAGGGAGGGATTGAGAGAGATGGGAGAGGGGGGGGGGGAGTAGACAGGAGGAAACGAGGAGGGGAGAAAGGGGGAGAGATAGAGGGCGTGACGGTGTAGTCCAGGAGGGTATAAATACCGGCAGGGCGGCAGAATTTGGGCACCAGTGTGTGAGTGGACGTTCTCAGAACCTCACAGCACCGTCCACAAGGCTCTCATCCTTATCATGAAGGTATACTGGAGATCTCGTTCTCTAAATTCATTACATTCAAGCGCCCTCTCTAAACTGTCGTATCGGTCACTAAACTGTTTTGTTCGCCTGTTTGCATGTGGGGGTTGAATTAGTGCCAGCTGTGCCATGCTGGGGTGAATTAGTCAACGGTGCCACACAATCATTTTAATACGGACCAAAGTGCATTATCCCCTTACAAATGTTCTCCCTTAGCTTTTAAACCTTTGAATATATTTAACTTAAACCATCTTAATCATTTTGTCTTGTTAACATTTGTTTTTATTTACTTTATTGAAATTTGATCTTGACTTCACATTTACCCATATGAATAGTTTTCCAAAAGGCTAAAAAATCACTGGAACAAATCCACAAGGGCCGTGACGAGGATTCGAACCTACGTCCGAGATGATCCCAGACGCTGCCTTAATCGACTGAGCTACGACATGGTAAAAAGAGTTGAAACCGAAGTAGCTCAGTCGATTAAGGCAGCGTCTGGGATCATCTCGGACGTAGGTTCGAATCCTCAGCACGGCCCTTGGGGATTTGTTCATTGATACATCACGCTATTGTGATTTCTGTGTGTAACACCGGAACACTTCCCCAAGTTGAAGAAGCTGTCTCGCATGACCCGGAAGCCTTAAACAGCTTCATTCATTCTTAATTCAAGCCTTAAACAGCTTCAAACTCATAATTGAAGGCAAATAAGCCAGAGAGTAAATGTGTGTGTGGGTTACGTGGTGTTTTGTGGGCGATGAATCACCTGATTCCTCAGGTGATGAATCACCTGATTCATCATCACTCAGATGATGCTTGAGTGTGAAGTAAGCTGGAGGAGCGAGGCTCTGGGAGAGGAAGTTGAACTCACACGCTCTGTGATTATGTTCATAAGGATTCTTAAGGCCCGGAAAACATTAGACTAGATGATTAGATCTAGTCAGTGTCTATTAAATTAGACACTGAGATCTTTGCCCCACAAACTTTAATGAATGTTATAATGTATGGAATGTTCGTATTTAATTTAAAAGGCGACTATATCTCGCTATTTTAAAAACAAATTAAAAATAAAATGCAAAATATTTGCATTATAACAAGACTGTGCGTGGTGATGCAATATAAATTATTAATATTTTTCTTCAAATGTGTTGATGAAATTACATAAATTGTTCTGAAAGGTAATCATATACCTTCGTGCACACAAGGTAATCTCCTGCCATTCATCATCTGAACCCCCGTGTCCATCCAGGTGTGTTTGGCAGTACTTCTGGTGACCGTGGCGGTCAGTGCCGGGCCCCAGAGCTACGGCTACGAGCCTCCACGACAGACCTATTTAGCGCCGGAGCCCAGCAACCGTGTCGACCAGGTGGTGGTGAGTGGTGGTAGTGGTTCTTATTGCTGTGCTGGTAGAGGTGGTGGTCGTGGAGATGGTTGTTGTGGCAAATGAGGGTGGGTTTAATTAACACACTGACGAATACATTGATATAAACTCTATGAATTACAACAGTATTGCATTAATGTTGTAATTGTTGTTCAGTCAATTAAATGAACATTTAATTGACATCTGAAGCTGTTCTATTTGACCTAAACATAACATCCCACGAGAGCCAATGATACACATCAGCGTCTCAAGGAGCTTACATTAATACTCTTCTCACTGGGACCCGCAGCAGGAGGGGATGCCGTACGACTTCCAGTGGGGCGTCCAGGACTTGGACAATGGCAACGCCTTCAGCCATGTAGAGAACAGCGACGGTCGTACTACCCAGGGGGAGTACCGCGTCCTGATGCCCGACGGTCGCACTCAGGTGAGTACCTGCGTCCTCATGCCCTTCGGTCGCACTCAGGTGAGTACCTGCGTCCTCATGCCCTTTAGTCGCACTCAAGGGAGTGCTACATCCTTTTCCATGTCACACACGAATGAGTACCACTCCCTTCCTTAAAAAGAAGTAATAAATTGTTTCAATTCAAATACAATTTGTCCCAATGTTCCTAGGTTTATTAACATATTTAGTGTCCGGTTACAATAGATTCGAGTCACTTTCAACCTCCTCAACAAATGGGCCCATTGACTGAATGTCTAATGGGGTAGGGGGTAAACATGGAGCTGGGGTCATCCATCACCAAACTAACACTTCCATTACCCTCACCTTTATGGCTAGTGAAAAAGAGGAGGAGGTTCATGAATATATATAGTTATTCTCACCCTATTGCATCTAGGATGTCGTTGTATCATGTCAGACGTCGTCGTTGGGTGACGCCTGACACCGTTATTGGGTCGTCGTTGATAATCACATCTGATACAGTCGTCAGTTAGATAGTAGTTGCAAGACGTCTAACTCAGTTATCTTGTAATAGTTGTGTGAAGTCTGACACTATTACTAGGTCGTCGTTTTATCGCGTCTGATACAGTTATCAGGTCGTCGTTCTAATGACGTCTAATCACAGTTATCAAGTCGTCTCATCTGACACAGATGTCATTCTCTCCCTCAACAGGTCGTCAAGTTCTTCGACAACGGCGAGGGATACAACGCTGACGTCACCTACGAGAACTAATGCCTACCTGGTCTCTCTCGGCCAGACTTCGACTTGGTCTGGCTCGGCCCAACTACGACCTGGTCTGTCCTGGTCTGCCTTCGACCCATGACGGCCTGTCATGTCCTCTGAAAATTTCTCACCTTTTTACCATAACAACATTTGCAACATATTTATGGATATCTGTCAGACTAATTCTTATTTAACGTTTACGTTTATTGAAAAATTTACAATAAAAGAAACAAATAAAGTTTTTTTCTTTATTACCATATATTATATATATAAATATATATATATATATATATATATATATATATATATATATATATATATATATATATATATATATATATATATATATATATATATATATATATATATATATATATATATATATATGTATATATACTAGCTGTAACCGGCCACGCGTTGCTGTGAGCCACAGCAACCTTCCCCCCGTCCCCTCGTCCTCCCCATCATTTCCCCCCCCCCTCTCCCTTCCTTTTGTCCTCCCCACCATCCCCCTCTCCCCCGCCCATCGTCCTTACCATTCCTCCCTCCCCCGTCCCTCTCGTCCTCCCCACCATACCCCACTCTCCTGTCCCCATGTCCTTCCCACTATTCAACACTCCCTTGTCCCCTCGTCCCGACCATCCCCACTTCCCCCGTCAAGTCGTTCTTTCCACCATTCCCCACTCCCTCGTCCGATGCATTCTCAAATGATCTAATGTTCTCATCAGAAAATTGGAAACATCAAATGATCTGATGTTCCCATCACTGACATATAAGAAAAAAGTTTAACATGGAAATAAAAAAAATGAAAAGAAAATACACTATACTCACAAAATGAAGAGTATGGTAAACAACACAGCTCAATTTCAAAGCAATGTCGCACAAAATAATTTAATAACAATTAAAATGAATCGAAATCTATGAAAATTCAATTTATAAATGAAATCGGGAACATTGAAATGGAAGCGTAACATATTTAGTATAGCATGTGTTGCTCTTACTTGCAACAGATGGTGCTGTATTTTTTTTAAATCATGTTTTTACCTGTCACAGGTGTGGCATCTATACTTATACTTACGAAATGAGCAGTATGGCAAACAACACAACTCAATTCCAATGAGATGTCACACAAATAATTAAATCAAATTGAAAATAAATTGAAATCTATGAAAATTCAATTTATCAATGCAACTGGAAACACTGAAATGGAATCGTAACATATTTCGTATAGTTTGTGTTGCTATTACATGCAACAGATGACGTTGTTTTAAAAAAAAAAAAGCATGTTTTTACATGTCACAGGTATGACATCTATATAGAAGGTATATGAAAACACTTGCGTATTGGAATTCAACGTTGTGTCAAAATTTCAAAGCACTCGATGAAAACTTCGGAGATTACAGCGTGTGTTGCTCATACAACCACCAGATGGCGCTTTTTTTTTTTTAAATTAAGTTTTTTTCCGTCCACAGGTGAGGCATGTATAGTAGGTATATAAAAACACGCGGCCTATTCGAATGCAACTTTGTGTCAAAATTCAAAGCAATCAGGTAAGAACTTTCGGAGATTTGCGATTTTGAACAAACATTTATATACACACACACACACACATATAATATATATATATATATATATATATATATATATATATATATATATATATATATATATATATATATATATATATTATATATATATATATATATATATATATATATATATATATATATATATATACACACAAACACACACAATAGGTGAAAGAGGCAAGGAAGCAAGAGGGAGAGAGACAAAAGCAAGCGTAAACTGAGATGGGAGAATAACTGGCACAGCGACAATAAAAGGGCTTACAGAATGGTGCATAAAAAAAAGAGGGGCGACTGTAAGAGTGCAATGACAAGGAGAACCGGAGGAGGCGAACTAGCAGGGGAACACAGAACACAAGACCTCTCTGGGGGAAGAACTGGAGAATGTGTGAGGAGAGTGTAAACCAGCTCCCATCGGATGAGTACTGGAGAGTTTGTGAGGAGAATATATATATAGAGAGCAAGAATGATGTCGATCTATTTTGTTTTTATTTTGCCGATAGCAATAAATAAAACTGTAACGCGAGATTTTACTTAGTAAAACTGGCTAGTAATATTAAAACAATCTATACACACACTAAGTAAACATTGTAGTATTAACCTCTCTAATATTTATGAAAACAAAACAATAACTTGGTATTTATTGTTGTGTCTATGTGGACGTTGAGACAGGTAGTACTTGCTTAAAACTAATCAAATTCAACCAGTAATTGCTCGTTTTCTTATATGTACTGTATTAAATTGACGACTGATGGAACTTTAGTCCACCATCAGTCGTCCCTTCAACCCAGTCCATTCATACACGCACATACAGTTTCACTCTCTATATTTTTATAGCTCTTTTATTTTCATAATATATTTTATATTAATATTACAGTATAGCTCCTGTGAGTTCA
>NC_091154.1:37664331-37694204 GCF_040958095.1 Procambarus clarkii | reverse complement strand
CCAGGTTCCTATTTACTGCTAGGTGAACAGGTGCATCAGGGGTGAAATAAACTCAGCTCATTTGTTTCTGCTTCCACCGGGGATCGAACCCGGAACCTCAGGACTACGAATCTGAAGCGCTGTCCACTCAGCTGTCAGGCCCCATGAATGGGGGCCTCACTGCATATAAAATGCTGAATTGACTAGAAAAGAGTGAGTATTTCTCTCTCTCCCCCTCTCTCTCTCTCTCTCTCTCTCTGTCTCTCTCTCTCTCTCTCTCTCTCTCTCTCTCTCTCTCTCTCTCTCTCTCTCTCTCTCTCTCTCTCTCTCTCTCTCTCTCTCTCTCTCTGTCTCTGTCTCTCTCTCTCTCTCTCTCTCTCTCTCTCTCTCTCTCTCTCTCTCTCTCTCTCTCTCTCTCTCTCTCTCTCTCTCTCTCTCTCTCTCTCTCTCTCTCTCTAAATCTCCCCTTTACAAGCTTCACTTCATAACCTGATGCCCCGTCCTGTAGAAAAGTCTCTCATCGCCCAGTGTCAATAATTTTCGTTCACTTTTCAAACAATCTTCCGGCCTTTGATCACCAACCTTTCTGGTACACATGTAACTTTTATAAATAATAACAATTTTCAGTTTCTCGAAAAAATATCACATGATTTAACATTTAGTGACATGGAAAAATATCTTTTAATATTATAATTTGATTGAATTATGATAATTAATTTCGAACATTATGGGATGTATTTGGAGAATTTTTTGCCTTATTTGATTTTGTTTCTTGGATATATATATATATATATATATATATATATATATATATATATATATATATATATATATATATATATATATATATATATATGTATATATATATATATATATATATATATATATATATATATATATATATATATATATATATATATATATATATATATATATATCAGTTATTTTAGACCTTCGGGAAACGAGCTCCAGCCTTGCCAAATGCAATCCAGGATGGCACAAGGAAATAAATATTTTTATACCAACGATATTGTGGATAGTTTTTTTTTTATGTGAATTGGACATAAGGTGGATGAACAACAGTTTGCACGCTGAGCTGCTTGGTGAGGCCACGTCCTCACGCGAGAGGACCCATCACAGGACATATACTCTCCTCATACACAAACAAATCATCAACGGAGATATCTTGATAAAGAATACAGAAATAAACGACAAAAGACGATTGGTCATTGCCGAAGCACTACATATCAAACAAAACACAATTAAACGCTCAAGAGTCCAAAACCACGTTGTTACGGTACAAAATTATTTATCAAACAATGAAGATCAATTAGTATTGTGTCTCTCTTTTCTCTCTTGCTTCCATTCTCGAATTACACACTTGCGTTTATGTACTCACCTAGTTGTGCTTGCGGGGGTTGAGCTCTGGCTCTTTGGTCCCGCCTCTCAACTGTCAAAGATGTGTGTTTACCTTGCTGTGCCTGCTTTTATTTTCAGGACTCATACTCCCTTTCCTACCGGTGGTTGTGGTTGTAATGACACCCAAACAATTTCGGCTGTTATGTCTTCTAGGTCAACTGTTGTGTTGTGTGTGTGTGTGGATTTACTATTTGCATTTTTATTTTTTATTTTTTTTTTTGCCTGCAGAATGAAGCTGTTAGCTTTTGGACCCGGCCTTTTTAACCGTCGGTAGTCTAATGTACTGAGTTCTGATATATTTTCCCATATAATGTCTACTATATATATTTCACACACACACACACACACGCAAAAAAAATAACCTCTGCGGCATATACGAGACTGGCTAACATCAGAACTGCCTTCAGGAACCTGTGTAAGGAATCATTCAGATTCTTGTATACCACATATGTAAGACCAATCCTGGAGTATGCGGCCCCAGCATGAAGCCCGTACCTTGTAAAGCACAAGACGAAGCTTGAAAAAGTTCAGAGATATGCCACTAGGCTAGTCCCAGAACTATGAGGCATGTGTTACGAAGAAAGGCTGCGGGAAATGCACCTCACGACACTAGAAAACAGAGGAGCAAGGGGAGACATGATCACTACCTACAAATTTCTCAGAGGAATTGACAGGATAGATAAAGATAAATTGTTTAATACGGGTGGTACGCGAACAAGGGGACACAGGTGGAAACTGAGTACCCAAATGAGCCACAGGGACGTTAGAAAGAACTTTTTCAGTGTCAGAGTAGTTAACGGATGGAATGCATTAGGCAGTGATGTGGTGGAGGCTGACTCCATACACAGTTTCAAATGTAGATATGATAGAGCCCAGTAGGCTCAGGAATCTGTACATCAGTTGACTGACAGTTGAGAGGCAATACCAAAGAGCCAGAGCTCAACCCCCACAAGCACAATTAGGTGAGTACAATTAGGTGAGTACATCCGCGGCCTCACGGTCGAGAGGCCAGCGCTGGTGGGGTCGTAGTCCTAAGAGCCAAGGTTCGATTCCAGGGAGAAGCAGAAGCAAATGGGCAAAATTTCTTTCACCTGATGGACGCGTAGTAGTAAATTGAGAGATTGCAGCCGTTCTCAATCTCTCAATTTACTACTATGCGTCCATCAGGTGAAAGAAATTTTGCCAATTTGCTTCTGTCTCTCCCTGGAATCGAACCCTGGGACCCCTAGGACTATGACCCCCCAGGAGCTGCCCTCTCGACCGTGAAGCCGCGGGTGTGTGTGAGTGTGTGTGTTCTTAAGAGTGTGCCAGGGAAGCTGCATCTTATCTCCGCCACCAGATGATACAGAGGGCGACGTCGACGCAAAATTATTGCGGGCTGAACAATTTTTTTTCCCACAGAAGTTTGAGAAAATGTCTATTGTCTACTTCCCTCTCTCCAAGGCCGCCTTTCCCCATCCTCATCCTCGACAGATCTCCACTGAGACATTTAAGGGATATATATATATATATATATATATATATATATATATATATATATATATATATATATATATATATATATATATATATATATATATATATATATATATATACAACTTTAGAACACTTTCCCACCAGGAGACTCGAACCCTAGCCAGCACAGAAGCCTTCCAGCAACCGGCATAACAGGTACTCCTTAACCCTCTCCACCATATATATATATATATATATATATATATATATATATATATATATATATATATATATATATATATATATATATATATATATATATATATATATATATTGTTTATTTGTTGGAGGTGACGTTAGAATATAGCAACAAACACATTGAGTGGTGTTCGAACCCATTTCTTCATGCTAGAAAAACGTCCTATTAATAGGGAAAAGTTTAACAAATCACAATTTCCATTTACAATATAATAACTCTCCCTATGCCAATTAATGACCTCCAACAGGATGCTTCCCACAACAATTGCCTAATTCCAGGGTCCCTATTTTACTTCAGGTGAACAGACACATCAGGTGAAACGAAAAGTGCCCAATCCTTTCTGTCCCACTGCGAAATTGAATCCCAAGTCCTTGGATTTGAAGCTAAAGATGCAGACTCCTGAGCAACATAAGGAGCAAAGTCGTACTTTATTTAAAGAAGTGATGGAAACATCTATGTGTACAATATTGTTTAAGAAAAGTGAGGCAATTATAAGGAGAAAGCACTTAGACAGATGACTATCTATCACTTGTAAAGATTATGAGGACAAGGAGGTTGGATATAAGGACACGGAGCAGGGATATGAGGACAAGGAGATGCGTCATGAAGATAAGAACCTGGAATATGAGGACAAGGAGCTTGAATATGAGAACAAGGAGCTGGGATATGAGGACACGGAGCTGGGATATTAGGACAAGGAGCAGGGACATGAGGATAAAAACCTGGAATATGGGAACATGGACTTGGAATATGAGGACATGGGTTTGGAATTTAAAGACAAAGAGCTGGAATATGGAGACAAGGAGCTGAGATATAAGGACAAGGAGCTGGAATAAAACAAAGGGTAGGGGTAATATCAACATAACATCACGCCTACTCCTACGTACCTAAAATGTCTTTCCTACAGTGGTACTCAAACCAACTGAACAATTAAGTTGATCAGTCAGCCCCTCAGTTAAACGTAATTGGGTGACGTGACTGAATAACCGTTCACACGCATATATTGTTGTTAAAGGAAAGTAACGAGCAAGGAATTGTTAACGAGAAGCAATATAGCGTTAGTAACAACGTTACTCTTCACTTAGATCACCGGACATTCAGAGTTGGGGGTTCTATAATGCTAAACCATCATTCTAACAGCCAAGGACATCCATCATTCTAACAGCCAAGGACACCCATCACTCTAACAGTCAAGGACATCCATCATTCCAACAGCAATGGACATCCATCATTCTAATAGCCAAAAACATCCATCATTCTAACAGCCAAGGACATCCATCACTCTAACAACCAAGGACATCCATCACTCTAACAACCAAGGACATCCATCATTCTAACAGTCATAGACATCCATCATTCTATCAGCCAAGGACATCCATCATTCTATCAGCCAAGGACATCCATCATTCTAACAACCAAAGACATCCACAGACTCGATATAAGTCTAACGTGTAGAAATACACTCTGGCCATACCAAATATCTTACTGTGATAGTTTACTTGTTTATGCCTTTGCAAACATTTATTTAGATTTGATTAAATTGAACATATTTTATAGACACCATTATTTCCGCAGACGACAAGTCCCAATAACGTGGCTGAAGATATGACGACCAAACTATTTTCTAATGTGTGGTTTGGGCACCATTAATGTCTTAATTCATATACAATTTTAACCTTCGTTAAATGGGGGGGGGGTGATAATCCCGGTAATTTCAACAGAACAACATCGTTAATTATGTACTAAAGCCTTTGAGCATAACATTAGCAGTTGGCTTATATGCGAGACACTCCATGTCATCACTGGGGATTACCTCGACCCATCGCTTGCTTGCTAAGTGTTGCAGTGATGGGTGTACCGCGCCACCTGGTGGGGGAAGGGGGGTATATATCTCCTTAGCTGCAGTGGTGCAACAGAAATGCAACAGAAATGGGTTCCATGGCAGCCCCTCTCTAATCTCAATTTGCAACCAAAATTGCCCCCCAAAACCGTTTTGCCTAACCAGAAACTCAAGCAACTCCTCCAACCTACAAAACGTCGTTATTACGGTGGGGAATAATAAATTATTATAGCATGTTGCAATTTTTGAACCGATGTTTTTTCACTTCGTAAATTTTTTACAACGTATCAGGTGTGAGGACAGGTTGTTCTCGCTCTCTTGATTTTTTTTTTCGTGCGAGATGATGAACATACAACTTTAAGGTAAGACTCACTGCGTTGGTTTGGTGTTGGGCTCAAGGTCTATTGACCTGTTGGGGGTTGTTAATATATGCTAAAGAATAGTAGACTGGTGGTGGTCCGGAGGTGACGGGACGGGACTACTAGGCCAAACCTGTGTCGAGGACACGGAGGGAGGGTACCAAATGGAGGGTACCCAATGGAGGGTACCCAGTGGAGGGTACCCAATGGAGGGTACCCAGTGGAGGGTACACAAGGCGGGGTACAGAAGGGAGGGTACACGATGGGTTCCTTTGGGTCTCGTATCTCAGTGGACAGCGCGCGGGACTCGTAATCCTGTGGCCCGGGTTCGATTCCCGGCACCGGCAGAGACAAATGGGCAGAATTTCTTTCACCTTAGTAACATGGGGAGCCGGTCGGCCGAGCGGACAGCACGCTGGACTTGTGATCCTGTGGTCCTGGGTTCGATCCCAGGCGCCAGCGAGAAACAATTGGCAGTTTCTTTTCACCCTATGCGCCTGTTACCTAGCAGTAAAATAGGTACCTGGGTGTTAGTCAGCTGTCACTGTTAATTGTCACTGTTAACTGTCACTGTCACTGTGATGATTTCGGGGCTTTTTTTTAGTATCCTCGCGGCCCGGTCCTCGACCAGGCCTCCACCCCCAGGAAGCAGCCCGTGACAACTGACTTACACCCAGGAACCTATTTTACTGCTAGACAACAGGGGCATAGGGTGAAAGAAACTCTGCACATTGTTTCTCGCCAGCGCCTGAGATCGAACTCGGGACCACAGGATCACAAGTCCAGTGTGCTGTTCGCTCGGCCGAGGGAGCCGGTCGAGGGAGCCGGAGAACAACTAGAAGAATACGAAGAAGGAGGTTACACAAGGGAGGGACCACAATGGAGTTTCCCTCCATTACACTGTACTAACGTATATGTAAGCAGCAGTAAACTGGTGTTAAGTAAGCAAGGCCCGGCGCCAAGACTGGGGCCAGTGTACCACCATGGAGTCAGGTCCTGATTGCCAGACAGTGCAGACGTGTGTCTATGTAGCTGTTCCTGGAGTGGGGGGGGAGGAGGGGGGGGATCTTCTAAACGAGCGAGTGAGCTCGTTGGCCGCTCGTTCCCTGCTACTCATCCCATATCGACGCGGACGACTCGACACAGTGGATGACAATGGAGTGATTTATCAATGAATATCAGTTTTTAGGGCCATGGAGTGACCTAGAAACAGCATTCAGGTGTGGATGGGTCGACTTTTCAACCCTGGTTGGGCTCCAGCTCGGGGCCTCCAGAACCTCCCAATGAAGGAGTAGAGTTCTGTATTGGTCGACTTTTAGCCCATCGTGGCCGAGTCGGCAGAGTGTGTGTGTGTGTGTGTGTATTTACCTATTTAATATATATATATATATATATATATATATATATATATATATATATATATATATATATATATATATATATATATATATATATATATATATATTAAATAGGTAAATACACACAAATACAATATATATATATATATATATATATATATATATATATATATATATATATATATATATATATATATTATATAGGAGCTATCTCGCATGGGTCAATAGACCTGGAGCTTCCACCATTATAATGTCCTTATGTTCGATTAACATCAGTAAGCTGGTGTACGTGGGTAATGCTCAGCGTCTAGACTTGGACCTATTGCTTCACAAATATAACGCTGTGCATACAACTTGAAAGATATACACAAGCGAACGCATACACAATGGGAAAACAAGCACCTGCCTACACGAAACAATGAAAAAATAATACCTGTGTCACCAACCCATACAAACACACTAAATAGTATCTCACACATACACACAATCATACGCAATACAGAAACAAACAGAACAAAAACATTCACTTATACAAATTCACAAAGCCAAACGCATACACGGTGCTGTAACCCCCTCACACACACACACACACACACACACACACACACACACACTCGCAAAAACAAAACAAAAAACCCTTACCAAACAAGACTAAAACAATTACACCATAAACAACCCCATGCCTATTAAACCCCAAGAAGACCCAAGCCCCCCCTAGGACGCATGCGCGGTGGCCTTGGCGCCAGCCGAGCTTGGCTTGTTAGGCACGAGGATGGCCAGTTGTAGCTCAGCCGCCGTTGTGGACGGATATCGGTGCTCGCTCCTCCACCAGCTTCCCGAGACATACTCTCTCCACAAACTTTTCTATCAGTGACTTCGTTTCGTTCCTTGGCCGTCGGTGTGTTATTTAGTCTAGACCAATTTATTTCCTTGTGGATTGTGTGGGAAAAGTTCGTGTTTACATTTTACTTACATTTAAATGTTTACATACACATTTGTGGATGTTTATGGCGATTGTTTGCGTGTCTCTTTGTCACTTCCGGAAAGCAGTAGTCTCTGCAAACAAGGTTAGTAATCTATTAAGTGTTATATTCATAAGAGTTGTTATACTCGGTATAATAATAATTCGGTAATTATTGATTTGGATTTATATATAAATAATTACTAAACTCCTAATAAGGTACTAGGTGTTTCCATTAATGGTTACCGGACCCAATCCGTCCTTCTAATAGAACGTCGCATTTTGACGTATACTCTACCTAAGGCCAAAAATCGTCGCACTAGAAAATGAAAGCGGCTCGCGAAATTGACATACTGTCCCGTTTTCTGTTTTGGGGCCTCTGGTAAGTCAGGACGAGGGCACTTTAGTACGACAGTTTTACGACGTTGGGAAACCCTAGGAGTACGGGCCGACCACCAGGCGGCAGCGCTGCCCATTTTCTATGACATGCTAAGTACTCACCTTATTGCACTCACCTATGTAAGGTGGGCGCAATGTTAGAAGTGAGCTGTCATCACGAGGTGTTTTTTTAATATATATATATATATATATATATATATATATATATATATATATATGCGAACAAGCCTGAATGGTCCCCAGGACTATATGCGATATATATATATATATATATATATATATATATATATATATATATATATATATATATATATATATATATATATATATATATATATATATATATCTGTTGTAGTGGGTATATGTGTCTTCGTTATATTGATGTATACTGGCAGCAGGTTTTTATTAAGACATGTTTCGTTGAATATAACTGCATATTCTGCGTTGATTATTCTCTTGTTAGGAGCTTCTATCCCTCTAACTAATGCTCTTGCATCTTGGTTTAATTGGAAGAGGATTTCTCCAAATGATATCTTTGTTCGAGGTAAACTAAAAGAAGAAGAATTTCCTGTAGAATATGTTACACTATTTATATATTTACACAATGTTTCGAACCTACATGGTTCATTCTCAATGGGACTGTACAGGACGTATTGGACTTATACCATTAGGGAGGTCAGATACATAATACAAATAGGTGAGGAGTATGACATAAAGGAGGGAAGAATAGGGCACCAACAGTTACAGCCACGTTCTTTTGCCACGAAAGTCCACTACGGGCTCACCATAGCCCGTGCTACCTGGAACTTTTTGTTCCGAGTGGTTGAATCTAAAACGACAACAACATAGGACACCAATCGACTGTTGTACAGGTTCCTGGGCCTATTGGGCTCTGTCATATCTTCATTTGAAACTGTGTATGGCGTCTGCCTACATCTCACTTCCAAATGTATTACATTTGTTAAATACTCTGACACTACAACAGCCTATCCTATCAATCCTCTGAAAATCTTATATGTGGTGATCATATCTTCCCTAACTCTTCTGTCTTTCAGCGACGTGGGGTTTAGCTCCCTTAGTCTCTCCTCATAGCTTATACCCTTCAGCTCAGGTACTAGTGTGGTGGCAAAACTCTAAACCTTCTCCAATTTAGTATTGTGCTTGACGAGATACGGACTCTATGCTGGAGCTGCATACTCCAGGATTGGTCTGTCATATGTGGTATACAAGGTTCTGTACGATTCTTTACACAAGCCTCTAAAGGCTGTTCTTATGTTGGCAACGTGGCATATGCCGCTGATGATATCCTCTTAATGTGGACTTCAGGGGACAGGTACGTTGTGATATCTATCGCCAGGTTTCTCTCACTTTCTGATTCTTGAAGAATTTCCTCTCCCAAATGATACCTGGTATCTGCTCCCTACATCTATCTTCATTACTTTACATTTACGTGTGTGTGTGTGTGTGTGTACTCACCTAGTTGTGCTTGCGGGGGTGGAACTTTGGCTCTTTGGTCCCGCCTCTCAACCGTCAATCAACTGGTGTATAGATTCACTGAGCCTACTGGGCTCAATCATATCTGCATTTGGAACTGTACATGGAATCTGCCTCCACCACATGACTGCTTAATGCATTCCATTTGTTAACTACTCTGACACTGAAAAAATTCTTTATAATGTCTCTGTGGCTCATCTGGGTACTAAGTTTCCACCTGTGTTCCTTTGTTCGTATTCCACTGGAGCTAAAGAGTTTGTCTTTGGCCACCCTGTCAATTCCCCTGAGAATTTTGTAGGTGGTTATCATGTCTCCCCTTACTCTTCTGTTTTCCAAGGGATGCGAGGTTCAGCTCCCTTAGCCTTTCCTCGTAGCTCATGCCTCTCTGTTCCGGAACTAGTCTGGTAGCATACCTCTGAATCTTCTCTAACTATGTCTTGTGTTTAACTAGGAATGGAATCCAGGCTGGAGCTACATACTCCAGGATTGGTGTGACATGTGGTATACAAAATTCTGAATGATTCCTTACACAAGTGTCTAAATGCCGTTCTTATGTTAGCCAACCTCGCATACGCTGTTGATATTATCCTCTTGATATGGGCTTCAGGGTATCCCATATCAAGAGGTTATCCTCTTGATATGGGATATCACAGGTCTGGCGTGATATCAACCCCCAGGTCTTTCTTGGGGGTTGATATGTATGTGTGTTCCCTGCTAACTTTAAGAAGAGTTAGCAGGGAACAACTTCAATTTCCAGGTGCCTGTTAGCGCCTTCTTTTGATAATTTGTTACTTCCAGCTGTTCGTTACAATGACTCCCAATTGTCTCAATGCCTATCGAATTATCTATTAAACTCTCCCAGTCAACATTATCTCCTTTCAATACCACTAAGCATCCTCCATATCTCAAAGACGTCAACTCACTTCCTTCCCTTCTCCGGGACGGTGAGGTCCAGTGCTCTCATCTGTCTCCTGTAGATGTTTCCCATTTGTTCCAGACAATCTCTTAAGTGGAGTTTCTCTGGATGTCCTCTGAAGCTTTCGGTGCTTCCGTAAATGTGTGAGTCCACGTATTTGCGTGATTGTCTCACAGAAGTGGAACATAAATCTTGATCTCCGTCTTATCTTGGTTAGAGAAAAGACCGGATATTTACCAGTGTGTTGACCAAGCCATATACTAGAAAGTGATGGGATGACGACATTTCGGTCCGTCCTGGACCATTCTCAAGTCAAATGCATAAGTGGATGCATGTGTGTGTGTATATATATATATGCTCCTAAATAACATACTGACAAAACTGTATATATCGATAATCCAAGGCCGCTTGGATTTTAGTTCACAGAAAGTTGCACTATTGGCGTTACATGAAAATGATTGACTAAAATAGAGGCTTATACTTGCGGTGAAATCGTGTGGTCAGCAGGCAGCCTCACACCAAACAGAGAGTTGGTCCATATGTCTTCAATAAGCTCAGTTTAATCTTCATGCGCGTCTTCTGGGCTTAGGCTCGTTTGCGCCGAGCCTACACAATTTTTTGTTAAAATAGTTGTGATGGGGGAAATAATGCTACATGTTTCTACAGTAATTAGTAATTACGTCGATGGAAACAACCACATTTAGCGAAATAAAAAAAATTATTTAAAGGTTATTATTGAAATAGTGTTAAGTAAAGTCAGGGAGGCGGGATTTGGGGCAAGTGACAGTTAAGTGATATACATATTTATGTATGTAATTTACGTATACATGGTATACATGGAAAACTGAGAAATTCTGTATTTGGTGTCTAAACACTTTCGACCATGTCGGATATTAGGGAGAACACGACAAGGCATAAGTAGACAAGGAGAGGGAAGAGGTAGACAAGGAGAGGGTAGAGGTAGACAAGGAGAGGGTAGAGGTAGACAAAGAGAGGGTAGAGGCAGATAAAGAAAGAGGAGGGGAAAGCAAAGAGAGGGAAAGGGAGGGAGAGACAAGGACTAGTCATGTCAAGGCTTTGCTGTTGAACACTCCATAAATTAGAATACAATTTCCTGTGTCATGTGTATATAGTTATTATTTTTCAATAATTACCAGAGTTACCCGCGCCCTCAATTATTTTAACTACAGAGTGTCTCATATAAAATTTAAATTAGTATTTGATCCTCTTAATTAATGGCGTTATGACTGGCTTGTTAATAAGGCTCGTGTCATATTCTTGTGGTCGCTTAATCACGTTATTATCTTTCGAGACCACGTGTGATACATATATATCTATATAAATATATATGTAAATGTTCGTTTGTTCAAAATCACTAATCTTCGTAAGTTCTTCACCGATTGCTTTAAAATTTTCACACAACGTTCCATTTGCATCCGAGCGGGTTTTTATATACTTACTATATAAATGTCAGGTCTGTGACGGGAAAAAAAACATGGTTTTTTGAAAAACTGTGTTTTCATGTGAGGGAAATCATCGAAACCTTTTTACCGATTACTTTGAAATTTTGACACAACGTTGCATTCGAAATAGGCGCGTGTTTTTTATATATCTACTATATACATGCCTCACCTGTGACAGGAATAAACAGTTTTTTTTGGAAAAACAGCGCCATCTGTTGGACGTAAGAGCAATACATGCTGTACTTTCCGAAAGTTCTTCACCGATTGCTTTAAAATTTTCACACAACGTTGCATTCGAATAGGCCCGCGTTTTTTTTTTACCAACAATATAGATGCCACACCTGTGACAGGTAAAAAAACATTTTTTTTTTTTTTAACAGCGCCATCTGTTGCATGTAATAGCAACACACGCTATACGAAATATGTTACGATTCCATTTCAGTGTTTCTGATTGCCTTGATAAATTGAATTTTCAAAGATTTCGATTTATTTTCACTTTTATTTAATTATTTTGTGGGACATTGCGTTGGAATTGAGCTGTGTTGTTTACCATACCATTCATTTCGTGAGTATAGTTTATTTTATTTTATTTTTTTTTCATTGTTTTTATTTCGATTTTAACTGTTTTTCTTATATTTCAGTGATGGGAATATCAGATCATTTGATGTTCACAATTTTCTGATGGGAACATCAGATCATTTGGGAATGCATCAGATGAGGGAGTGGGGAATGGTGGGGACGAGGGGACAGGGGAGTGAAAAAGGGTGGGGAGGACAAGGAGACAGGGGAGTGGGGGATGGGGGGGGGGACGAGGGAACTGGAGAGGGGGGAAATGGAAGGGAGGACGAGGGGACGGGAGAGTTTAAGAAGGTGGGGAGGAAGAGGGGACGGTTGAGTAGGGAATGGATAGGAGGACGCGGGGACGGGGGAGTGGGGGAATGGAGAGGAGGACTGAGAGACAGGGGGAAGGATGAGGGGATGAGGGAATGGAGCTCAGCAACGCACATGCGTTGCTGAGCCACAGCAACACACGGCTGGGTACAGCTCGTCTATATAAATAAAAATGTAAATGATCGTTTGTTTAAAATCGCTAATCTCCGAAAGTTCTTTACCGATTGCTTTGAAATGTTCACACAACGTTCCATTTGCACCCCGAGCGGGTTTTTATATACACACTATATAGATATCATGTCTGTGACGAGGAAAAAAAAATTAGTTTGAAAAACTGTTTTTTTCAAATGTTTTTCATGTGAGGGAAATCTTCGAAACCTCTTTACTGATTGCTTTGAAATTTTGAGACAACGTTGCATTCGAATAGACCGCGTGTTTTTATATATCTGCTGAATACATGCATTAACTGTGGCAGGAATAAACATGCATTCTTTGAAAAACAGCGCCATCTATTGGATGTAAGAGCAACACACGCTGTAATCTCCGAAAGTTCTTCACCGAGGGCTTTGAAATTTTGACACAACGATCCATTCGAATACGCATGTGTTTTTATGTTCCTACTATATAGATACCACACCTTTGACAGGTAAAAACATGTTTTTTTGAAAAAAAACAGCGCCATCTGTTGCACATAATAGCAACACCCACTCTACTAAATATGTTATGATTCCATTTCAATGTTTCCGATTGCATTGATAAATGGAATTTTCATACATTTCGATATATTTTAACTTGATTTAATTATTTTGTGTTACATTGCGTTGGAATTGAGCTGTGTTGTTTACCATACAGTTCATTTCATAAGTATTTGCTACACCTGTGGCAAATACTTTTAGTGATAGTTAAAAACATTCTTTTTTAAAGAAACAACGCCATCTGTTGCACGAAGGAGCAACAAATGCTCCTATATGTTACGATTCCATTTCAGTGTTTCCAATTTCATTGATAAATTGAATTTTTATAGCTTTCGAATTATTTTCATTTTGATTTAATTATTTTATGTGACATTGTGTTGGAATTGAGCTGAGTTGTTTACCATACTGTTCATTTTGTGAGTATAGTTTATTTTTTTATTTTTTCATTTCAATTTTTTTAACTGTTCTTATTTTTTCAGTGATGGGAACCTCAGATCATTTGATGTTCCTAATCATTTTCTGATGGGAAAATCAGATCATTTGGGAATGGATCGGACAAGGGAGTGGGGAATGGTTGAGAGGACGAGGGGATGGGAGTGGGGGATGGTGGAGAGGATGAGGGAATGAGGGAATGGAGCATGGTGGGGTGAACGAGGGAGGGAAGAATGGTAGGGAAGATGAGGGGGAGTGGGAGATGGTGGGGAGGAAGAGGGGACGGGGGAGAGGGGAATGGTGGGGAGAATGGGGGGACAAGCAAGGGTTGCTGTGGCCGGGTACAGCAACCCGGGTACATATATATATATATATATATATATATATATATATATATATATATATATATATATATATATATATATATGTCGTACCTAGTAGCCAGAACTCACTTCTCAGCCTACTATTCAAGGCCCGATTTGCCTAATAAGCCAAGTTTTCCAGAATTAATATATTTACTATAATTTTTTTCTTATGAAATGATAAAGCAACCCTTTTCTCTATGTATGAGGTCAATTTTTTTTTATTGGAGTTAAAATTAACGTAGATATATGACCGACCCTAACCAACCCTACCTAACCTAACCTAACCTATATTTATAGGTAAGGTTAGGTTAGGTAGCCAAAAAAAGCTAGGTTAGGTTAGGTTAGGTAGGTTAGGTAGACGAAAAAACATTAATTCATGAAAACTTGGCTTATTAGGCAAATCGGGCTTTGAATAGTAGGCTGAGAAGTGCGTTCTGGCTATTAGGTACGACATATATATATATATATATATATATATATATATATATATATATATATATATATATATATATATATATATATATATATATATATATATATATTATTTGTGTGTGTGTTAATTTCTTCGTGATTTACACACATGAATACACAAATAAATTTAGGCATCAGAATTCACAAGGAAAGAGAGAAACAGGAAATCTGAGCGTAATGAGCATATTTCAAGGATTACACCCAGTGCAATCCTTAACAAAAAAATTTAATCCGCGAAAGCACTCGGAATTTTAATTCTTTCCTTTGCTAATACTTCTATAATATATAATTATTCCTCTCGAGATTTTCTTGACAAACCTGTCTCTCTAGTATGTATATTTTTTGAGGTTTGCTACAATAAGTATTCTTGATATATAGGCTTTGAATCCTAACAGCGCCAATTGACCTCTGAGCCACTTAAAAGTCAATGTCCTCTTACTGAAATGTGGCTTCATAATATTACCAAGTCTTTGTGGCTAATAGTGACGATGCGGGCCAGCCCAGGGAGGAGAATACCCAAGTGGGGGGGTGGGTTAGGACTCCCCCCCCATGTGGCTTTTATCTGGTCTGTTTTTTTTTTTTCACGGGTTCTGGTCAACGGTATGACTTTGGGGGCTTTATCCTTTATCCGTTATGTAATGCTTTATGCCTCAAGCCTCAGCTCCACTCTCACCAACACACACACACACACACACACACACACACACACACACACACACACACACACACACACACACACACACACACACACACACACACACACACACACACAAACACACACACACACACACAGTAGAGAGGCGGGACCAAAGAACCAAAGCTCAACCCCCGCAAGCACAAATAGGTGAGTACAAATAGGTGAGTCTACACACACACACACACAGAGTGCTGATAGCTGAGTGGACAGCTTGCGGGACTCGTAATCCTGTGGCCTGGGGTCGATTCCTGGCGCCAGCGAGGAACAATAGGCAGAGCTTCTTTCACTCTGATGCTCCTGTTACCTAACAGTAAATAGATTCCTGGGAATTAGACAGCTGTGACGGGCTGCTTCCTGGGGAGTGTATGTGAAAAAAATAGTTAGTAGTTAGTAACAGTTGATTAATTGACAGTTGAGAGGCGGGCCGAAAGAGCAGAGCTCAACCCCCGCAAGTACAACTAGGTGAATACGCACACACAATACTCTTAAAGATACGATCTTCTCTACCGTAAATATGACGCCTCGCGCCGCGGTTTCCCAAATGCAGAGTTGCTCGCGGGTTGACATCCTTCCACCACCCGTAACTCGCCAAAAGACCAGCCAACTCCACGGTTTTCGCGAGTGACAGATGATCGCGAAAATGAGGAGATGCGTCAATTGTTTTTTTTATCTCAGCCATTTATACATACATTTTGTGGGGTTTAATTATGCATATACATATACATACATTTACACAGACACACACACGCGCGCACACACAGACACACACAGACACACACAGACGAACACACACGCACACACACACACACACACACACACACACACACACACACACACACACACACACACACACACACACACATATATATATATACATACATAATTATATATGATATATATATATATATATAAATATATATATATATATATATATATATATATATATATATATATATATTATTAAATATGACCGAAAAAGTAAGATTAATAATTCTAACACGAATTTTCTCAATCTTTCGTACATTACGCTTCACTGTTGGAGGTAAATCAAAAATCACTTCTCCAAAATTCATTTTTATTTTTAGTCTGACGCGACACGGGCGCGTTTCGTAAAACTTATTACATTTTCAAAGACTTCACAAATACACAACTGATTAGAACTTGCGTTTCCCTGATTTTATATCTACATTTGAGTGAGGTGGGAAGGGTGATGTGGCATTACATTTGAGTGAGGTGGGAAGGGTGATGTGGCATTAACACAAGACAGAACACTAGGGGATATTAATAGGGTATTAAAAGTATCAACACAAGACAGAACAGAAACAATGGGTATTGAATAGAAGTGTTTGTAGAAAGCCTATTGGTCCATATTTCTTGATGCTTCTATATTGGAGCGAAGTCTTGAGGTGGGTAGAATATAGTTGTGCAATAATTGGCTGTTGATTGCTGGTGTTGACTTCTTGATGTGTAGTGCCTCGCAAACGTCAAGCCGTCTGCTATCGCTGTATCTATCGATGATTTCTGTGTTGTTTACTAGGATTTCTCTGGCGATGGTTTGGTTATGGGAAGAGATTATATGTTCCTTAATGGAGCCCTGTTGTTTGCATAAACAACAGGGCTCCATTAAGGAACATATAATCTCTTCCCATAACCAAACCATCGCCAGAGAAATCCTAGTAAACAACACAGAAATCATCGATATATACAGCGATAGCAGACGGCTTGACGTTTGCGAGGCACTACACATCAAGAAGTCAACACCAGCAATCAACAGCCAATTATTGCACAACTATATTCTACCCACCTCAAGACTCCGCTCCAATATAGAAGCATCAAGAAATATGGACCAATAGGCTTTCTACAAACACTTCTATTCAATACCCATTGTTTCTGTTCTGTCTTGTGTTGATACTTTTAATACCCTATTAATATCCCCTAGTGTTCTGTCTTGTGTTAATGCCACATCACCCTTCCCACCTCACTCAAATGTAATGCCACATCACCCTTCCCATCTCACTCAAATGTAGATATAAAATCAGGGAAACGCAAGTTCTAATCAGTTGTGTATTTGTGAAGTCTTTGAAAATGTAATAAGTTTTACGAAACGCGCCCGTGTCGCGTCAGACTAAAAATAAAAATGAATTTTGGAGAAGTGATTTTTGATTTACCTCCAACAGTGAAGCGTAATGTACGAAAGATTGAGAAAATTCGTGTTAGAATTATTAATCTTACTTTTTCGGTCATATTTAATAATATATGTCTACAGGAAAGACTGCTACCAAAATATACTAATATATATATATATATATATATATATATATATATATATATATATATATATATATATATATATATATATATATATATATATATATATATATATATATATATATATATATATATATATATACTGACTAGTGTTGTTGTCAGGTTCAGCCTGCACCCTTTGCGCACAGCAACACAAATTAGTGTACCAGAGTTCCTGTCCTCTTCAGTGGCATCTGGCAACTTGGTGAAGGAAATCCTTCCTGAGCACCTAGTTCAACAGGCAGGGGTACATGATCCCAGCTTCACAGACTGCACCACCAAATGGGTCTCTCTCGCAGGCCCAGCACACCAGCCACCGCCTCCTGAAGCCCATAAGCAGTCCAGCTGGGATCGCCCCATTGCCGACCAAGAAGCTGCGACATGCCTAGAAGCTGCGACAACAGCACATGACACTGCCCGACTTAGACCTGGAACAACTCCCCGTGCAGGTGACTTTCTATTAGCAACCTCAATGTCAGCAACCGGCACCCGTCTCACACCGCAGGCCCTCCGCCTCGCTGCCCCAATCCACACCGAATACAGGTTTATTTGCGGCGAGGCAGAGGCCGACAGGTACGGACGGCATGGCCTTCTCTGCCAAAGGACAGGAGGATGGCATGCAAGACACGACGAGGTTAACAACATTATTAAGAGAAGCCTTACCACAGCCGGTTGTCCAGCAGAGAGAGAGTCCCGTTACCTAATGCCCCGCAACTCTGATGAGCCTGTCGGTCGCCTAGACGGAATCACGGTGAACCCCCTGGAAGAATGGTAGATAGTTGGTGTGGGACTACACTTGCGTTTCAACTTTAGCCAACACCTATGTTGACTTCATTGCTACACAAGCAGGAGGAGCTGCCAATCACCGGGAAGCAGCCAAGTCACGTAAATATAGAGACCTTGAGCACCACTACAATTTTGTCCCCATTGCCTCAGAGACACTTGGTGCCTGGGGTAAAAGTGCTGCTAGCTTTTTGAAGGACCTGGGGTCCAAGCTAATTGAAACAATTAGAGACCCTAGAGCTGCCAGTCTTCTCTTTCAGCGCCTTAGTGTGGCGATCCAGAGAGGAAATGCTCACTGCATCCATGGTTCTTTCCCGCCATCTGAGAAGCTCGAGGAGCTCTACAACTTGTGACAAGTAGCCTTGTACCCTGCATGTAACCAATGTTGTATATGTATATATACATATATATGTATATATACATAAATATATATATAAATATATATGTATATATACATATATATGTATATATACATATATATGTATATATACATATATATGCTGCAGACGTCTGACATCAGGTACCTGCATAAAAATGTCGTCAACATACCTGCAGTATATGGCGGGTTTCAAGTCCATGTCAACTTGGACTTGACGACAGTTTTATGCACTTACCTGATGTCAGACATCTGCAGCAGCTGAAGGAGGCATTCGAGTAAAATTCGGTGTTAAGATTCACTTACGAGATGGAGATAGCTTACTCTAACGGTTGGGGGGAAGGGGGGGACGAGAGGACCTGTCCCCCACTACCATTCTCCTGTCCCCTCGTCCCCACCATCCCCAACTCCACCGTCCCCTTCTTCTCCCCACTATTTGCCACACCCTCGTCCAATGCATTCCCAAATGATCTGATGTTTCCATCAGAAAATTGGAAACATCGAATGATCTGATGTTCCCATCACAGAAATATAAGAAAAACAGTTAATAAAACGGAATAAAAACAATGAAAAAATTAACAAAATAAACTATACTCACGAAATGAACAGTATGGTAAACAACACAGCTCAATTCCAACGCTATGTAACCTGAACTAATTAAGTCAAAATGAAAATAAATCGAAATCTATGAAAATTAAATTTATCAATGAAATCGGAAATATTAAAATGGAATCGTAACATATTTAGTATAGCGTGTGTTGCTCTTACGTGCAACAAATGGCACTGTTTTTCAAAAAACGCATGTTTTTACCTGTCACAAGTGTGGCATCTATATAGATGGTATATAAAAACATGCGCATATTATAAAGGAACGTTGTGTCAAAATTTCAAAGCAAAGCAAAGCAACTTTTGGAGATTAAAGCATGTGTTGCTCTTATGTCCAACAGATAGCACTGTTTAAAAAAAAAAAACATGTTTTTTTTCTTGTTACAGGTGAGGCATGTATTTAGTACATATATAAAAACACGCGGCCTATTCGAATGCAACGTTGTGTCAAAATTTCAAAGCAATCGGTAAAGAGGTTTCGAAGATTTCCCCTCACATGAAAACATGAAAAACACAGTTTTTCAGAAAAAGCATGTTTTTTTTGTTTTTACCGTCACAGACGTGACATCTATATTGTATGTATATAAAAATCTGCTCGGATGAGAATGGAACGTTGTGTGAAAATTTCAAAGCAATCAGTGAAGAACTTTCGGAGATTAGCGATTATGAACCAACGAACTTTTCCATTTTTATTTATATAGAAGATTTTATATATATATATATATATATATATATATATATATATATATATATATATATATATATATATATATATATATATATATATATATATATCATCGTCGTCCCTAGTACGTCACATTTCTTACGAATTTGACGACCAAACCACTGAGAATGCGACGAAGGTTTACAAATTAAAGCGCCGTAACAATGGTGCTTACTATGTTTCAGCCTAGATAGGTTAGGTGGTGCGTTTCTAGTTCGACCAAATGGCTACATTTTGTACGGAGTGTCAGATGGGGAGAACGTATGTTACTGAGGGCAGTCGCCTTATCCGGCTACGGCCCTAACTCAAGTTTTCTGGCGTTAAGAATATTAACGCAGTTTATATAAAGAATATGGTTAAGGTTATTTAGTGTTAAGAATGTTATGCTGTGACTAGTAAACCAGTTGTTTTGTTCCGTGTTAATTAATTCAAAGTTCTGTAAAGTTTTGATTTTAAAACGTGGGATGCAGTTTGTGTGGGTGTACTTATCTATTTATTTTGTGCCTTGAGGGTCGAGTTGTAGCTCTTGGATCCCCGATTTTCTAGCCGCTGATTGTCTAATGCAAAGTTGCCTGTCTTATTCCATATCTACATTTGACGTTAGGAATGGAGTTAACTTCTACAAATTGCACATTTACTTCAATCAATTTTCCCACTGCTCTTACACTAAGAAAACAAACTTTCTAACATCTCTAAATAGTCGTAATGGCATTATTAACCAGTTGTAATTACCGGGAGTTCATTACAAAAAAATCTAAGATAATCCCAACTACATCAAATTTCACCGTCCTCTAACAGTGGTTTTAATCCTCCAACCTCTAATTAACTCTCACAACTACTCCAAGCAAGTCAAGAAAATGACCTGTTAGATTTTTGGTCCTGCAAGGAAATCACTCATATCAAAATTCGAAGGTGTTTGGCCTTCCAAATTATTACATATAACCTTCGTTCACCCTTGTTAAGCCTTCGTTTAACTTGTTAAAACCTTCGTTCAACTTGTTAAACCTCTTTTCGCTTACATATAACCTCCATCGAACGTCTGTCGCGATGCTTTGTAGCGAAACAGAAGATAATTCAATATCAATTCAGATCCACTAGTCCGTTTTCACTGTCTACAGTATCTTAAGGATATTAACCCACTAAGCCTTCATGGCTCCTCGAGGTTGCAAACCTTACCTGGAAACCTCCTCCCATGATACCATTCCATCAGCTCCAACCCCACCATTAACTCCCATGAAACCCCGAGAACCCGTACCTAAGCCATTTAACCACAGCAAACAGCGCCAATTGGCTAACCGTGCAGCCATCAAACCCTATCAGCGGACATTAACTGCCGTCCTCACATCAGCGTCCCACATTTGGATACGACTCTCATTTCCACCACCTTCCTCCCACTACACACCCCCTTCTCAACCCAAAATTACTCCCATCTCCCTACATGCTGTTTCCGCCTCCCTCCCCTACCCAACACTTCCCCTCCCAACGTCCCTTCCCCCAACCTTCACTATCCAAAACAGAGCGAATTTTTGTAATATCTAAGCCGAGTTCGGGGAAGTTATCGTCCTGCGATATTTTACATTCTATTGGAAATTTTGCGAATTGCTTTTAGACATCAGGTTCGATAGGCGGAGGAAGATGAGATGTAAAAATGGGTTGATGAATGGTGTTGAGAGAGGGGGACGGAGTGTGGGATGAGGGGAGTATGAATAGAGAGGAGAGATAGATGGGTAGGACGAGTGAGGCTGTGAATGACTAGTGAATATATGAAAAGGAGAAAATACACTTGTTAATAAGAGAACGGACGTTATTTAGCTCCTTAAACTGAGAAATTCTTCGTTCCACAGCTTCCTGTAACTAAACGAGTATGACACCTTACTGTCGCCCATGCTAGAACAGTCCTCAAACTTCCTCTTGAGGATTCACAGCGGAAACTAGCTACTCTTCCATCAGATTTGGTGGTCCTCACGTTAACAAAGCCACTCAAGATTGATTTTGGCTGGCTATGTTTTCCTCCTCTGCGTCTAATGAACTTGTAAGACATGTCGTATCAAAACACCTTGTTGACTGGACTGGAACACAAAATCCCAGTTTCACTAAAACTGCAGCCAATCTTTCTGGGGGTAACCCAGTGGCGAAGCAAATAGTTGATTCTTTGCTTAGTGCTGCAGTGTTACAGGACATGGTATGTGTGTTGCATACTTCTGGTTCAGAGTTGTTAGCATGACGGGGCCGTCAAAAGTATTAAATTACGTTTAAAAAAAAGTAAAGCTGTTAGATCTAAAAAGTATGGGGCACCTCCAATAGACCATTGCAACACATCATCATAGCATCTAAGACCCCTTGGTCCTTGGAGCAAGTAGGCCAAGAGGTTTCTCAAAGAGTTCTAGGCTCAGTGACGTAATAAGAGATCCAAGGGCTGACAGTTTTAGCGTCTCAGTGTGGCGGCCCAGAGGAAAGGAAGGGAACTATCAGGAGAGAGAGCGCCAAGCCATTAGGACTATATAGCACTTGGAAGGGGTCAGGATAAGGATTTGGAGTGGGACGGGGGAAAGAAATGGCGTCCAACCACTTGGATGGTCGGAGACCTGCACGCAGACCTGCATGAAGCGAGACCGTCGCTCTACCGTCCAGCCCAAGTGGTTGGACGCGAGAAACGCCTCATGTATTCACGTTTCCTGGCCGGAATTCTGATTAACCACTAGAGATTGACAACTCTGATTATTTCATGTAATACTCATCTCGTGACCTGTAACTAAATAAAGATCGGGTTGGGAGTGTAAACACTAAAATAAACCTGCTTGATGAAGACTTGTAAGGTCCCGTCGAATGTTGACCAGACCACACACTAGAAGTTGAAGGGACGACGACGTTTCGGTCCGTCCTGGACCATTCTCAAGTCGATTGTGTCGGGACATTCTCAAATGTCCCGTCGAATGTATTGTTGGTGTTTTCTCTTGAGTCTGGGCCTCAAGACAGCCCAATCTTCAATGTAAGAGATAGTGAGCAAGTTGAATGAGCCATACAGTGATATAGTTGAGTCTTATTCCACATTTAGTTTTCAGAAGTAGCAAGAGCGTCACTATAATATTGCATTTGGCGATGATCAACTGAAAAGTGTGACCTAGAAGCTGAAGCTCGCTCTGTAAGCACGGAGCGAGCTTCAGCTTTTTCAGTGGGAACATACAGTGAACTTCAGCTTCTTCAGCGGGAACATACAGTGAGCTTCAGCTTCTTCAGCGGGAACATACAGTGAGCTTCAGCTTCTTCAGTGGGAACATACAGTGAACTTCAGCTTCTTCAGTGGGAACATACAGTGAACTTCAGCTTCTTCAGTGGGAACATACAGTGAACTTCAGCTTCTTCAGCGGGAACATACAGTGAGCTTCAGCTTCTTCAGTGGGAACATACAGTGAACTTCAGCTTCTTCAGTGGGAACATACAGTGAACTTCAGCTTCTTCAGCGGGAACATACAGTGAGCTTCAGCTTCTTCAGCGGGAACATACAGTGAGCTTCAGCTTCTTCAGTGGGAACATACAGTGAGCTTCAGCTTCTTCAGTGGGAACATACAGTGAGCTTCAGCTTCTTCAGTGGGAACATACAGTGAGCTTCAGCTTCTTCAGTGGGAACATACAGTGAGCTTCAGCTTCTTCAGTGGGAACATACAGTGAGCTTCAGCTTCTTCAGTGGGAACATACAGTAAACTTGACCTCCTTCAGTGGGAACATACAGTGAACTACAGCTTCAGTTGGGACATACAGGCAAGCACAGCCGCGGCGCTCACACAAAGGAAAACTGAACAAAAGGTACAGCGAAAAAAATATAATGACGCAAATTAAATTCCACTCAACAAAGACACAAGGCATGAAGCACTGAACACAAACCCATGGCTCAACAAAAGAGAAAATCTAAAGGCATAAGCAAGGCAGTGTGACAAAAGCATTTGTCATTATAGGAAATGTTGAAGGGTTTTCGGACCAAAAGACTCAGTCCTACGTAGGTTGAGCGGTGGATGATGATGGATTCGCTTTGGGGTCAGGGATGGACTCTACCTCTAAATTGTGATGCCGGACGATCTAAAAGAGGGCGCTTCACCTCTAACCTGCTTTGCTTTATTAAGCTGTTTATAAAATCCAGGGAAAACTCCTCTTAGGTTCCTTCTCTTAGATCCAAGGAGCATCATTATCCCAAATGTGGTTTCAAGGCAAACTCAGCGGTATTGGGATTGTTTGTGGGAGAGAAAGTTGACCGGCTTTGCTGCCTCCTGTCGGCATACGAGTCAATTGGTTCGTGTACAAGCTGTGGAGAGCGTGTGTGTCATATCACTAACCATCTCCTTCGATATTTCCCCGTCTGGAGGTTATACATGTCTGATTGAGCATAAAATATCACGGAATATAAAATATATTTTAAAAAGGAACGTGGTTTCTTCTCATATCTTATACAGTGTTACCAGATTGTGTTATTTTTGTGAAATATATGCAAGTAATATTACAATTGACCTCGGGGACGATTATCTTTAATTCTTACATTTTTGTTCTCCTCTCGCTTTTATTCGACCTTCACCCTAAACTCCTGCGACGCACCTGTGGAGCTTTCGCGACGCACCTGTGGAGCCTTCGTGACGCACCTGTGGAGCTTTCGCGACGCACCTGTGTATCCTTCGTGACGCACCTGTGTATCCATCGCCACGCACCTGTGGAGCTTTCGTGGCACTGCTGTTTAAGAGCGGTGACCTAGGCACAAACTACTCTGGGCCAAGTCTCCTACATGCCCAACTCTGACCTCAATGTTATCAAGTATCAGGTCGTTCTGAGTGACCCTCAGTAGAACGGACAGTGACGAATGTGTTTGTTGATCGACCAGAAGGTTAATCGTCCTTGCTGTTTGAAGTCTTTGTCATCAGCACCCACAGGGAGAAGTACGTAGTCCTCTCTCTCTCTTTAAAGAAGGAATGAGAGAGAGGACAGAGAAAAAGAGAAGCGAAAAGAGAGAGAGAAGGAAGGAGATAAGAGATGAAAGGGGGGAGATGATGGGGAAAGTGGTGAGGGGGAGGAGGGAAGAAAGGTGGAGACGGAGAGATTAGGATAAAGAGGGAAGTAGTAGCCTAGTAGCCTAAAGAGGGACCTAGTAACCAGAATGCACTTTTTGGCTTACTATGCAAGGCTCGATTTACCTAATAAGCCAAGTTTTTATGAATTTATATATTTTCCTAATTTTTTTCTTATCAAATGATAAATCTATCCATTTCATTATGTATGATTAATTTTTTTTTATTTGAGTTCAAACTAACATAGATATATTACCGAACCTAACCAACCCTACCTAACCTAACCTACCCTATCTAAACCTAACCTGAACTAACATAACCAAGTCAACAATTTATGTTCTTGATATAATATAATAAGAAAAATTAAAAAAAGTCATTGGAAACAATTTATTGAAAATATAGAAAATCAATCGGCCTATTAGGCAATTAATTCGGCCCTTGCATAGTAGGCCGAGAAGTTCTGGTTCTGGCTACTAGGTACGACATATATAAAATATATAATTTATTTATTTATACATGCGTAAGTAACCACCCACAAGGAGAGAAAAACTAAAGATTCGAGCTTTTTCGTTGACTAACAGGCGTGAAAAAGCACCATCATTGATCAACAATTTTACGGACCATTGCCAAGCGTAAAGTGAAAATTTCGCGTATAATCGCGTTAGGAAAATTGTTCTCTACATCACCGGGGTAAGGAACACGGGCTGGCTATGTTGGGGATGTGTGGGCTGACCATGTGGGGGCTGTGTGGGCTGACTATGTGGGGGCTGTGTGGGCTGACTATGTGGGGACTGTGTGGGCTGACCATGTGGGGGCTGTGTGGTCTGACCATGTGGGAATTGTGTGGGCTGACCATATGTGGGTTGTGTGGTCTAACCATGTGGGAGATGTGTGGTCTAACCATGTGGGAGCTGTGTGGGCTGACCATGTGGGTGCACTTAAGATAAAAAAAAAATACCTCCAATTTCCACATATACAACTGTTGACAAATGGTTTGACTGACAGATAGACAGTTTGATAGACAGGCAAACACACAAACACACTTTTGTCTGATGAACCTTAACATCAGTTGATTGACAGTTGAGAGGCGAGACCAAAGAGCCAGAGCTAAACCCCCACAAGCACAACTAGATGTGCACTAGGTGAGTACAGGTAAACATCCCTTCCCCCCCCCCCCCCTTCCCTCCTCCTCCTCCTCCTCCTCTCCCCCTACCAAAAAGTTTAAATGCACCCAAACAAAGGGAAGCCAAATATAATTGTGTCAACCCAGAACCGCAATTTATTTCTGATCAACCATACTGTTCATACCTCCGTGCAACCTTAGCAAGAGTCTCCAGTGTTGGAACACGTCAGAGGAACTTATTATAAAAGTGACGTCACAAACGAGAGGTCAAACAGGCCTTCAGACACACACACACACACACACACACACACACACACACACACACACACACACACACACACACACACACACACACACACACACACACACACACACGCACGCACACGCACACACACACACACACGCACACACACACACACACACACACACACACACACACACACACACACGCACGCACACACACACACACACACACACACACACACACACACACACACACACACACGCACACACACACACACACACACACACACACACGCACGCACACGCACACACACACACACACACACACACACACACACACACACACACACACACACACACACACACACACACACACACACACACACACATACACACAGCTAGGCAACTAGATGAATACACATATGGGTTTTTTTGAGGTCAGCATTGTAGATAAAACATAGCCTGCCGTGGCAACACATAAAGGGATAAAACACACACACCACGCGCACACACACATACACACACACAAGTATATGACCAGGCCCCTCATACAAGTATGGGGGCCTCGAAGCCTGGTGGATAGCGCGCAGAACTCGTAATTCTATGGCGTGGGTTCGATTCCCGCACCAGGCAGAAACAAATGGACAAAGTTTCTTTCACCCTGAATGCCCCTGTTACCTAGCAGTAAATAGGTACCTAGGTTAGTCAGCTGTCACGGGCTGCTTCCTGGTGTGTGTGTGGTGTGAAAACAAAGTAGTTAGTAAACAGTTAAAGACCGAAAGAGCAAAGTTCAACCCTCGCAAACAAAACTAGGTGAGTACACACACACACACACACACAGGACCAAAGAGCCAAAGCTCAACCCCCGCAAGCACAACTAGGTGAGTACACACACACACACACACACACACAGGACCAAAGAGCCAAAGCTCAACCCCCGCAAGCACAACTAGGTGAGTACACACACACACACACACACACAAAGGGACCAAAGAGCCAAAGCTCAACCCCCGCAAGCACAAATAGGTGAGTACACACACACACAAAGGGACCAAAGAGCCAAAGCTCAACCCCCGCAAGCACAAATAGGTGAGTACAAATAGGTGAGTACACACACACACACACAATACATAAGTTGGAATACATAAACAACTGTCATATACACTCTAGACATACCTCACATAATAATTCTAATAAGTAACATTTGACTCATAAATCCACCTTTCAAATACAACATGAATTTCATAATTCAGACCACACATTCAACACCTGGTTTAGAGACCAAGTGTCGAGTCCACCAGCACCTATAACAGGAGTCGTATATAACAGTACTCAAAGCAGGTGTGTCATAAAATCAATCGCATATTCACTGAAATCGCCTCTTAGCATAAACTTGAATCTCCCTTTGAACGACCGTAAAGCAAAGCTAGCTGTTGAAATGAAACGCATATCCCTTAGGGGATAACTTCTCTTAGCGATATACCAAGCAGGATTTTACGGAGCTTATACATAGCATATTTATCGCGTTCCTTAATTCCAGCAAATGTGTAAGGTAGTCTCTGACGACAACGATCTTGAGGTTATCTTGAGATGATTTCGGGGCTTTAATGTCCCTGCGGCCCGGTCCTCGACCAGGCCTCCACCCCCAGGAAGCAGCCCGTGACAGCTGACTAACTCCCAGGTACCTATTTACTGCTAGGTAACAGGGGCATTCAGGGTGAAAGAAATTTTGCCCATTTGTTTCTGCCTCGTTAGGGAATCGAACCCGCGCCACAAAATTACGAGTCCTGCGCGCTATCCACCAGGCTACGAGGCCCCGTAGCCTGGTGGCCAAGAAAACAGTAGAAATAGTAGAAATAGTAATAGTAGTACTCGCATGTCCTGCAGACAAACCGTAAATTCATTTATGCAATAAATAAATGTAAAAAAAAAATTAACGCTGCATAAAAGTAATATACAATGAATGCAGCGTTCTGTCCTCCACAAATTCCACCTATATTGATATTTGTGTTATTAAAGTGTCATTGTGCACGGTAAATCGTGGTCATGGCGACATTTGCTAATGCCTCCCTGTCCACTGGTGTAATTAGCCAGGTTGCCATAGCCATAGATTATTGCCACAGATTGGCTGCCCCTACCCCATCCTCCCCTCCCCCCCCAACCCCCCAACCCCCGCCCCCCCAAAAAAATGGTCAATGAGAGGATAGTGGGACTCCCTGATTATGATATCGGAGCCAACTGGGCATGCACAAAATTCTGTAAGATATTGAAATTTCAATAATAATTTCGATAATAATTTCAGCGTTAATAAATAATTATATATGACGAAATATAATTAATCACATTATAGCGTTTAGGTTTTATCGAGGTCTAACTAGGTTATATACTGGCCTTTACCAGAATGCAAACCACTTTAATTGCTTAAATCCCGTGTACCTATTATACTGCTAGGTGAACAGAGGCAACAGGTGAGAGGAACAGGTGCCCCTTGTCCAGGCCGGGGCTTGATTCTTGTGTCCCATCGGTTGCGATCCAACAACGAAGGCCACTGTGCTTCAGGACCCCAATACCAACTTATGCGGTAAAAGTTTTCACCTTTGTAAATATATATGAGTTTAAAAAAAAAGCTATATTAATATGGAATTGGAGTATTATCGTCAATATCCCAATAATATTACTCAAAATCGCTTCCGAACTAGCATTCGCAACACTCTTAGTGTTACAAATGTGTTACATTTCATCTTGGTTGCTTCATGGTAACTGTTTCATAGCAGTAAAACATGGATAATCGTGTTTTTAGCAGTAAAACATGGATAATCGTGTTTTTAGCAGTAAAACATGGATAATCGTGTTTTTAGCAGTAAAACATGGATAATGTTTATAGCAGTAAAACATGGATAATGTTTATAGCAGTAAAACATTGATAATGTTTCATAGCAGTAAAACATGGATAATCGTGTTTTTAGCAGTAAAACATGGATAATCGTGTTTTTAGCAGTAAAACATGGATGATCCTGTTTTCGGTCACAGGTTACATAAAGGTCCAATAAAATCCCTCTGAAGCAGGTATACACAGGTGCCGTGAAAATTTATGTTATATGTTATGCACATTTTCCGCCTTTTAATATTTGATGGGACAATAAACCTTTGAGTAGAAACCTCGAGGTAACAGTTGCCGGGGCTGAGCTGTGCTGGGAGAGGAGTAGAGGA
>NC_091154.1:37631831-37659331 GCF_040958095.1 Procambarus clarkii | reverse complement strand
TATGTCCATCCACTTGGACTTGTCTGTACAGCGATTGACTTGCTTCTTGCAGGTCAAACGTCAATGTCAACGTCAAACGGAAATCATTTTTTTTCACTTCGTCCTCACATGACAACAACTTTTCCTGGTGTCCCTGCCAAGGACAACATGGGCACTTATGTTTAGCGTGTTCTCTTCATCATTACCTCATATTTCTGACAACCAACGACTAACGCCTGCACCTAGAGTCCCCTTGCAATCTCTTGAAAACATTTAGGAAAACTTATTCGGAAGAGAGAGAGAGAGAGAGAGAGAGAGAGAGAGAGAGAGAGAGAGAGAGAGAGAGAGAGAGAGAGAGAGAGAGCGAGAGAGAGAGAGAGAGAGAGAGAGAGAGAGAGAGAGAGAGAGAGAGAGAGAGAGAGAGAGAGAGAGAGAGAGAGAGAGAGAGAGAGAGAGAGAGAGAGAGAGAGAGAGAGAGAGAGAGAGAGAGAGAGAGAGAGAGAGAGAGAGAGAGAGAGAGAGAGAGAGAGAGAGAGAGAGAGAGAGAGACAGAGAGAGAAGTGAGAGAGAGAGAGAGAGAGAGAGAGAGAGAGAGAGAGAGAGAGAGAGAGAGAGAGAGAGAGAGAGAGAGAGAGAGAGAGAGAGAGAGAGTGAGTGAGTTATGGGAAAGACAATGGTTAAGGAAACATAACTTAATGAGTTAAGGAAACTGCCAACGACCTTTTGGCCCATATCTCTTGACTTTATTATTTGTATTTATATTAACTTATTTCATATTGAATCTGAACCGTCTAAAGCATATTTACTCTACGCAGTCGCTGTAGTTTATCATTCAATAACCAGGAAGTACGATATGTTACATCTTTCCTTAATTAATTATACTCATCTTTCCTTAATTAAACATTCAATAACATTATTTATTGAATGTTTACATTCAATAAACAGTTTACAAGCTGCGAAAACCCACAACCAAAAGTTATTACTGTTATACACAAGTTCATTGTGCTCTGTAGTTCATAAACTGTTCATAATAAGTAAAAAAAAAAGGCCGTCGTAATGGAGGAATGATGTACAGGTTTCGTAAATGGTTGATGTATCCTGGCCCTGATTGTCACTAAATGTACCTGAAACAATGTTGTGTTTGAAGCACAGAGCTAAGCAACTCCCCCGTGATAAAGCACCATCCATACTATACTGGTGAAATTGAGTGTGAAAATTGTTGGAGAGGAGTGTGTGTGTGTGTGTGTGTGTGTGTGTGTGTGTGTGTGTGTGTGTGTGTGTGTGTGTGTGTGTGTGTGTGTGTGTGTGTGTGTGTGTGTGTGTGTGTGTGTGTGTGTGTGTGTGTGTGTGTGTGTGTGTGTGTGTGTGTGTGTGTAAGTGAGTTGGGTCGGAGTTGTTGAAGTAGTGTATGGTGTGGGAGAGAGTACAAGAGAGACGCGTTTTAAAGAGAGTTCTGCATCTTGCAGATAAAATGTTCAATATGTGTAAGATTTGAACATATAGAAGTATGAACATGAATGTATGAACATATAGAAGCATGATTAGTTACAAAAAAAACGCTGATCAGTGCTGCCAGCGATTGAGTTTAATTGAACAGAGCGCAAAGTGCTGGCAACGATGCAAATTAGTCTACAAAGTTAGATTTTAATACGATTCAGATAATTAACTTTTGTTGAGTAATAGGTTTGAGGTGGTGGAGGCGGGGTGGTGACCCATCACATGTCCCATAGGTGATGCCAGCAGGGTGAATGAGCAATGGAAGGATTGCAGAGTAAAAACATAGGTACATGATAGTTGATCTTTAAGGCAAGTTGCAAGGGATGGCAAGGAGAGAGGGATTAGAGAGAGAGAGAGAGAGAGAGAGAGAGAGAGAGAGAGAGAGAGAGGGGGGGGGTTAGTACAAGGGGGGTTTGGGGGTTGGTCAACCAGCCACGAGGGTATTCATTTCTTGCATTGATTTGTATTGTATTGTATTGTATTGATTTAGAGGTATTACCACTAATTTACCACCAGTGCCGTGGAGTAGTCGACACTACTCCAGACGTGTATCTGATGTTGTTTGAGATTCGCTACTTGGAACAAAAAGTTCCAAGTAGCACAGGCTATGGTGAGCCCGTAGTGGACTTACCTGGCACAGGAGCGGGGCTGTGTGCCGTGAATCTGAACTCCTCTCTTCCAAAGAGTGCCAGTTAGGGGGGGGGTACGTCACCCCCTCCAGAGAAGCCCCAGAGTGAGACTTTCTCTCCCTCAGACGACTTTTTTTTCCTTTTACAAGATTTTACATTGTCTTAAAACATTATTGCATCATATTTTCTGTTCATATTTTTTTTTATACTTTAGCTCAGAAAAACCATTCAACAGAAACTATTCGTTCATAATTGAGTAGATTTTTCAACGAAGGGGAATTATGTTAGGCTTTGTGAATATGGAAATTTGTCTTCGGAAGTGTTCAGACTTTGAAAATTGAATCTCTGTTGAAGGACGCAAGGCTAGTGAAGTGTTGAGATTTTTAGGCAGGTGTTGGTGGAACTTTTGGGAAGGTATTTGGGAAAATATTTGAAATGCTGGGAAAACAGTGAGAAAGTGTGGGGAGTTTCTGGGGGGTGTCTAGGGTATATTAAAACTAGGGAAATATTGCAAGCTTTTGGGGACGTCTTAGAATGATTTAAGATAGGAAAATATTGGTGGAAATATCTTGAAACGAGATGAGGAGAAATTGGGTGTTGATATATTGCATAAAGGTGCTGAAATGCTGGGAAAAATTAGGGAAACGTGGTTGTCTTGCAAACGAGATCTATCACTCCTGTGTTTGTATACATTCCTGTCTTTCTGTACACTTGTCTGTCTGTGTACATTCCTGTGTCTGTGTGTACACTCCTCCTGTGTCTGTGTACACTCCTCCTGTGTCTGTGTACACTTCTCCTGTGTCTGTGTACACTTCTCCTGTGTCTGTGTACACTCCTCTTGTGCCTCTGTACATTCCTCCTGTGCCTCTGTACACTTCTCTTGTGCCTCTGTACACTTCTCTTGTGCCTCTGTACACTCCTCTTATGCCTCTGTACACTCCTCTTGTGCCTCTGTACACTCCTCTTGTGCCTCTGTACACTCCTCTTGTGCCTCTGTACACTTCTCTTGTGCCTCTGTACACTCCTCTTGTGCCTCTGTACACTTCTCTTGTGCCTCTGTACACTCCTCTTATGCCTCTGTACACTCCTCTTGTGCCTCTGTACACTCCTCTTGTGCCTCTGTACACTCCTCTTGTGCCTCTGTACACTTCTCTTGTGCCTCTGTACACTCCTCTTGTGCCTCTGTACACTCCTCTTGTGCCTCTGTACACTCCTCTTGTGCCTGTGTACAGGTATCCAGTTCCATATATCCTATGCTCTCTAAAAATAGACGATTAATAATTCCGGAATCCAATTTGTATAAACGGATACAAATTAGATAATTCAATTGCATATTGAATAATTGAATTCTCCACTGAGCTGTATGCGAGAGTGTGTGCACTGTGTTTGACAAACGGTTGAGTGTGTGTTTGTGTGCATGTACTTCTCTAATTTTACGTCAATCAATCATTTTGAATATATACTGATACATTTATAATAAATATATAAAAAAAAATTTTGAGGCAATTAGGTGACTTGAACCGGCGTTCTAGTGATTCACAAACACCTGCCTTAAGCCCATTCGGCCATTGTGATATATATATATATATATATATATATATATATATATATATATATATATATATATATATATATATATATATATATATGACATAACCCTCGCTTTTTATTGATTTGGGTGAGGTGGGTATTGAGTGAGGTGGGTACATGAGAATGTAAGTAACTGCAGAGGGCCTATTGGCCCATACGATGCATTGAAGTGGGTAGAATAAAGTTGTGCATTAATTAGCTGTTGATTGCTGGTGTTGACTTTTTTATGTGTAGTGCCTCGCTGATGTCGAGCCGCCTGCTATCGCTGTACCTATCGATAATTTCTGTGTTGTTTGTTTAAATTTCTCTGGTGATGGTCTGGTTGTGAGAAGAGATTATATGTTCCTTGATGGCGCCCTGTTGCTTATGGATTGTAAGTCGCGTGGAAAGAGACGTTGTTGTCTTGCCTATATACTGAGTTCTTTGGGGCTTACAGTCCCCAAATGGGCATTTAAGGGCATAGACGACGTTGGTCTCCTGAAAAGCGTTCTGCTTGGTGTCTGAGGAGTTTTTCATGAGTAGATTGACCGTTTTTTTGGTTTTAAAATAAATTATCAATTGTATTTTCTGATTTTTGTCTGTAGGGATAACGTTCCTATCAACAATATCTCTCAGGACCCTTTCCTCCGTTTTATGACCCGTCGAAAAGAAGTTCCTGTAAAATTGTCTAATAATGAGTACAAGTGTTGTGTTGGTTGATTTTTCAGAGGTTACATGGCGTTTCACCGTTCTTTTAATGATGTCTTCAACGAAACTGTTAGAGAAGCCCTTGTTGACTAGGACCTGTCTTACCCTATAGAGTTCTTCATCGACTTCTTTCCATCCTGAACTGTGGCTGAGAGCACGGTCAACGTTTGCGTTGACAACACTCCTCTTGTACCTGTCTGGGCAGTCACTATTGCCATTGAGGCACATTCCTATGTTTATTCCACATTCCCCATTCCTAAACATTAACTAAATAGTATCCTCTCTAATAGAAAGCTTTATGAACTAAAATGAAAAACCCTACATTTTTATCCCCTCTATGTTTTATTGTTTTACATAAGTAATAAAACCCCCTTCTTGGTCGAAAAGGTTTATTGCGTGAATAAAATTTTCGTCTTCGGCAAGATCCAAGAACACAATTTGCTCACGGTCTGGCAGGCACAGGACGGAGGCAAAGAACATCAGGAAACTACAAAGACCACAGAACTGAAGTGGATCACATCATATACAAAGGAGAGTTAAAAATACACAGGAATTCGGAGAGAAGCAGAATAGCAATATGAGAATAACATAGACTCTAGAGCCAAAGACCAGTCTAAGCAACTAACATATCCTGTTAGGAGGAAGATGTTGATGAGTGATGAAATAATCAGGCTACAAAAAAAGGTGGACTTAGAAGGATAAGTGAGTGAAGAATGAAATAAAAAAAGTACCAGAAACTTTTCAAGTTCGAAACACATCAATCTAGGAATTCTAAGAGAACAAACACACAATTGAAACAACTAAAGAAAATGAAGAAGGCCACAAACGCAAAAATAAATCTTCCAATGGATCATAACAATTAGCAGTGTGCAACGCTCTGTTGAAACTTTCACTAGAGTTTTCAAGTAATTAGAAAGGAGGAACCTACCAGAAGCTACCTGTTGTGCCTTTAATAATGTATTGAAAAGGAGAAACTGAGATAGTACACTGATCTCAGAATATCCGGGGGACTGGAATGTGTGCCTGTGCACGACCATGCAAGCACAACTAGATGAGTACACATACGCTCACGAATATGGACAAAGAAGCAAACTCAACATCCATCAAATAATCATTTTAAAGGGATACTCCCCAATTTGCGTAGTTTACCTCCGCCACTCAAGAGACGAACCGTATTTCACCTTACTCTTCCGCTTTAATTTAGTGTACCATCAGACGTAAATAAAAGCCATTGCTTGTAAAGAACTCACAGGGGGATATGTACATAGAGGTGTACTCCTCTTCTAGGTGTATATATATATATACACTGAAAGTTTACTTTGGTACTGGATTATGTTTAGAATTAAAGTATACATGCTGGTTGGTCAGTAAGTAATTTGTAGTGGCCTTAATAACCCTCCAGAGGTTGACAGGCCTCCGGCTCAACACCGAACCAAGGAAGTCTCATTACATATACATGAAAAACATTGATTTTTATTAGAGCCCGTTGTGCCCTGTTGTAGGAACGTGCTGTAGGTGCTGGTGCTGTAGCGAACGATGGGGGGGGTGGGGGAGGAGGTTGGCAGTGGACGTGCTGTGGGGAGGGGGGGGGGTTGTTTGGGGAGGTTCAGCTGAGGTGTTCGGGGTGTTGATGGGAAGATCTCCCCCAACACCCCAACACCCCCCCACCCCCGCCACGCCTTGAACAAATGAACAAATGAACAAAAAATCTTGAACAAATGCAAATTGACATAAACAAAACTTGACTAGATAGGCAAAACCAGATTTCCTTTATTACATCAGCGCTCCAAAATTAGTTAAAAACAAGTGTGAGATCTTAGTCAGCCAAAAGAAGTACAAACTATTTTGGCCACCGAATACTGTAGATTCATAAAGAGTGGCAAACCTAGTGTGAATCCCTCTCTTAGTATCCATGATGAGATCCCGTCTGGACTCACATCCAGTTTCATCAGATAATTCCTTACCTCACTCCTGGTAAACTTAAATTCCTCAAGTTAATGCCTGGTTTAACGCCCCCTTATCTTAGGTCAGGAAGTTTTCTTTGCTCTATTGTGAAGACCTGGAATCTGTTGAGTTCCTTGCACACCTCCTTGATGTTCTCAATGGCCCCTTTCCGCCCCTTTTTTTTAGTTGCTATGAGGTAGCTTCGGTTGGGTCTTTGCTATACTTCCCATTTCATTTTCATAATGTAACTCTGTTTCTCCTCTCACACTGAGGTACTCACTTCTTGCCCTCAGGTATCTTCCACTGGTCCACGGTGGTCTGTTATTCCTGTAGTTTCCCCAGGTCCTTGTATTTAGTGGCTTTGCCTCCTTACAAAGGTCATTTATATTAGGAGCTTTCTTATGCCAGCCTTTTATTTTCTGGTCCGCCCCTTGAGTAACTTATCCCTACTTCCATCAGGTATTCAAACGTCAATACACTGTGATCACTCATTCCCATGGGAGCTTCCAAATTGATTTCCCTTGTGTCTCATTTAGAATGAATAACAGGTCAAGTCCAGCTGCATGGTGCGTCATTACCTCTTATTCTTGTCGGTCCCCCTGTGTGTGTGTGTGTGTGTGTGTGTGTGTGTGTGTGTGTGTGTGTGTGTGTGTGTGTGTGTACTCACCTAGTTGTACTCACCTAGTTGTGCTTGCGGGGGTTGACCTCTGGCTCTTTGGTCCCGCCTCTCAACTGTCAATCAACAGGTGTACAGGTTCCTGAGCCTATTGGGCTCTATATGTGTGTGTGTGTGTGTGTGTGTGTGTGTGTGTGTGTGTGTGTGTGTGTGTGTGTGTGTGTGTGTGTGTGTGTGCGCGCGCGCGTTTTGCCAGACCACGGAAAAAAACAAACATTTTCGCACAATTAAATATTTTCCTCTGAATGGAATAGACAATATACAGGACTGAGATAATTGTTTGGGTTACATTTCCAATTCACGAGACTCTTCGCTTAGATTAAAAATATATATAATTATTACAATTATTTCTGGTAGTTGCTCGAGCAAGCTCCTCGTACCAGTGCTAAAGACAGTGAGAAGTTCTTTCATTATATCTTTTCATTATCAGGATGCTGGTGGGCGCAGAGGAGATGGGAAAGCGATAATTATCTTACACTGTAAAATTTGCAGGAAAGAAAACACTGATTATGACTTTAAGCTATCTTATGCAATTATTACAAACATACAAATTAAAGAAATTACTTCAAATTTAGAGGAACTAAGAAATGTCTAGAGACGTGAACGCTGGTGTATTAACCGCTATGCCAACTTTTGTATTAATAGGTATTTGTATGGTCAGCACAGTAACCGGACCAGGCAATGTGATGTAGTCATTGCGCGAATTCGCCTTGGCTAAAGACACATCTGGCAGATTAGTGAGGCTGAGCCACTACCAGAATACTCAGATTATAAACTCTGTGACAGACCTTTAATACATTCACTAGAACACTATATTGTTGAATGTGAAACCGTAAAAGATTTTTAGACCTCCTGACCTATTGTACCACCAACTGTGTAACTATTTCATTGACTCAGGTGTTCTGGACGACATCCTAACAATTTATCTTAAATTTGATTGTCCGTTTTAAAGAATTAAGAACAATTTTATTTATATTATTTTTATGCTGCATCTCTTATGAACCATCCCTGCCCTTGTGTGGCAGTGCACAATAGAAAGTTGTATTTGCTTATTCGTAAATTGAAACATTAATTGTAACCATGATATATAACTATGATATATAGGCTGAAGCACATATATGATATATATGTGCTTCAGCCTACAGCTCAGAACTATTGTCTTGTGTATGACCCTCTGTTCTGTGTGACAGTGAATACCAGCATTATCCTCACTCCAATAAGACTTAATTGAATTCCTCAGATTAGGCAAAATTGTAATTAAATTTTGCCAATAAAGATGTTAATAATAATATCACTGTAAAACTTATCAAGACCCTGAACTGCTTTCTAAAAAATAAAGCTTAATAAGGAAATGTAAATTATCTGAGCTGAAATAAACCTTAAGAAACGGTTCAGCTTCTAGACAGGAATCAGTCTTATGATAAAGGTAAGCTTTTTTTTTTACTGGACTAAAGCTTAAGAATACGTCAATTTACAGGAATAAAATCCTGTAATGTTATCCAATTTGAGCCAATTATTGTGTTTGCGACTCCAGCTTAATGCGCCAATCCATCGATTTACCACTCCGTAAAAAATGTAACTGTTTTGCCTAACCAGAAACGGACGAACCCAAGCAACCCACCTAACCTATCGAGGTCGATGCAAAGCAAATGTCAATATTATGGGGCATCCACTTACACCCATACGTCGTTTTTTTATGTATTAAGGAATTGGTCGATTTCGTTAAAACTGAGACGTATTGGTGTGAGGTCGAGTTGAACAGTGTTGTAGTAGCTCTTGTTTGCTACGTGTTAAGGCTGGTGGTAAGTCTGCAAGGTTGCACTGTGCAACCTTGCAGACTTATGCAAGACCATGATGGTTAATTTATGATCTTTCTCTCGTCAGTCATTCTTCTCCCATACTCTTTGTCTCTCTCTCTGTATCTGTCTCTGTCTCTGTCTCTGTCTGTCTGTCTGTCTGTCTCTCTCTCTCTCTCTCTCTTTCTCTCTCTCTCTCTCTCTCTCTCTCTCTCTCTCTCTCTCTCTCTCTCTCTCTCTCTCTCTCTCTCTCTCTCTCTCTCTCTTTCTCTCTCTCTCTCTCTCTCTCTCTCTTCATCCACGATGAACTTCACACCTAATATTCTCACTCTTCAATATAAAAGTGATAATTAAATATCTCCCATGACGGGGTATCTGTGGACTGTTATAATTACCGAAAACTTCATGCGCCTCTAATTACTGACTCTTCTTCCTCCTCGTAGGTGCGGCTCCCTTTCCTAACACTTGTCTCCATCCCTTACACCTGCGCCTCTTCGCACCTGTGTCTTTTCCACATTTGTCCCTCGCGCGCCCATTTCCTTCCCTTCTTCACTCCCTGTTCTGTTTTTGTCTCTCTTGTGAGTGTATCTCCACTTTCATCGAGCGCTCGCTACTCCCTTATATCCGTACGTCTTACTCATGTGTCTCATGCCTGTGTGACACCTTCCCCTCATAATTGTGAGGTCCCCCCTTACTTGCATTCGGGGGGGGGGGGGTTTCAAACCGGTGGGCCTCACATCTGTGTGTCTCAGTGGCACCTGTTTGTTACTTACTTACGCCCTGATTCGCACTCACACCAAAAGCATGAGTCATTCACCTTCCGACGCATCTCTAGCCTCTCTCTCACCAACTAAACCCCTCCACATCTTCCTCCATTTCTTCACCAACTCATCCCCCCCCTCTTCCCCCTCTTCCCCCCTCTTCCCTACATACCCCTATCAACCCGCTCAAGCAGTACTAATAATTAGTTATTGCATTCAACAACAGAACATTGCACAGAGTCGTCCGGCAGGCCCTAGCGAGCCATGATATGATCACATTGCTAATTTATTAGCAAATTCCTCCTAGTTTTTATCTGTGATTACAGTTAATTTGAAATATCTGAAGTGGTAAAAAAAAAAATGGTGTGTATAAATAATACTAGGTATATATTTGTATGGAGGTATATGTGGTACGTATTTTGTAAGGATTCGAATCTGTGGCTGTATTATCCTTTGTATAAGAGATGCGTTGGTGTAAGGTAACTCTTATACACACACACACATACACACACACACACACACACACACACACACACACACACACACACACACACACACACACACACACACACACACACACACACACACACACACACACACACATATATATATATATATATATATATATATATATATATATATATATATATATATATATATATATATATAACTGAAAACTCACACCCCAGAAGTGACTCGAACCCATACTCCCAGAAGCAACGCAACTGGTATGTACAAGACGCCTTAATCCACTTGACCATCACGACCGGACATAATGAGGTGATAGCCGAGGCTATTTGAACCACCCCACCGCCGGCACTCGGATAGTAATCTTGGGCATAGCATTTTACCAAATCACCTCATTCTTTGGGGCACACGTGAGGAACACAAGTGAGGAGTTTTCGTGTCTTATATTGTGTAAAGGCTTCTACTAGCCTTGCTGGCTGGTCGCGTCTATTAATACGTATGTCTGTTTTCATGCTGGTCTGTATGTTTGTATGTATGTATGAACGTATATCTCTATATCTTGATCTCTGTATGTATATGTTTGTATGTATATATATCTGCATGTATTTCTGTCTCTCTCATCAGATATTCAAAGTAGACGACTTGAAAGGAAAGTATTCAGTCCAACACGAGAAAAATCCTGTTAGAGTTTACACTTTCAGCAGCTATTAATGTATACTAAAACGTTAATTATCTACCGACATCAAATAAAATATTTCATTAATATCCAGCTCCAAATTACTTACTCCTAAAAAAAATCAGGATATTACACTACGTGTTTGCATGAAACTGATTTGAAATTCTAATTATTTATAAAGACGACATTAATTAGTTCTGTTCAACAGTTTTAGGTTCTTAGATATATAAATATATATATGTATTTAATTCTTTGTTGGCTGGACAAGAAAGCGACCGAGAAAGATAAAGGGGGGGAGGGGGGAGGGGGGGAGGAGGGTCGTTGGGGATAAAGTTAAGAGATTATGTTAAAGCACAAAACCTTATCTGAATTAACAAGCTGTATATGGAACAGTAGTCTGGTCCTCTGATGGCTTGCTGGTTCTACTGTCCGTCATTACGAGCTATTCATGCCCGTGCCACCTCTTAGGTGGCTTAAATCTTTATGAATTAATCAATATTGTCCGTCAGGATTAGGGGTCTCGCTTGGTTGCTCCTCCATCATGAGTTGAGTAAGATGTAGCACCAAGATTCTTCTACTAACAGATGTGCTGGTCAAAGTAGAAATTCGATTAGAATAAGAAGTTTATTGTTTAAATAACAGTATGGACTTGCCAGAAAACAGCGAGGAAGGAGGGCCTTAACTAAGTGGTTAAATAAATAAATTGAAGAGGCACTCATCACAGTAACTTGAAAGCTTTGTAGTGACAATGAGTTATCAATAACAGTAGACATGATGATAAAATATGTACATGATCAGCAGATATGTACATATTTTAGTTGGAGGTGGGGTCCCTCGATTGTTTCAAGCGTGGGTTGGACATGTATATGAGTGAGATTGGGTGGTTATAAATAGGAGCTGCCTATTATGGGCCAATAGGCCTTCTGCAGTTGCCTTTGTTCTTATGTTCTTATCAGATCCATGCTAAGGCCCCCCCCCCCCAGTCACCAGGACCGCTCGGTCAAGCAGTCACCAAGACCGCTCGGCCAAGCAGTCACGGATAATATAATAATCTAAGGCCCGGGGAATTTAATTGACGGAGGCAGAGCGGCTGCCTGCAGACCCGGTCGAAGGAAGAATGCAACTTAGAGGAGAATTATTGGGAATGGAAAATTATTCGAGCTTCAGAGAGAAATTGGTCACATTGCAATAAACATTGGAAAAGAAGTAATTACGATTACAGAGATAATCGACAAAGAAGCCTATCGATACCTTTTAGGCCTATATTGTTTTATACAACACTGTGTGATTCTCTCAGCCGGTAAAAACTATGAATTAGGGAATGAGTTCACTTCTCTTAGCCAATAGAAACTGAGCATCAATATGCGTTCACATCTCTCTCTGTCAATTGAAACTATGAGTTCACATTTCACAATCAGTAACGTATATTAATAGACGCGTATATTAATAGACGCGACCATATATTGACGCAAAAATTGCGTCAATATATGTGTCAACTTGTAATATGCGTCAAAACACGCCATTTTAGCGTTGAATACTTTTGGCGTGGAAAATATTTAGATAAGTCGCGAAAATATAAAACGGAAATAATTTTAATTAGTGTGATTTCTTTTTTTTTTAGTATCGAATTTGGCTTCATGCGTGCGGCTGAAATTAGCGAGCCTCCAGGGAAGGGATAATTCTCTGGAATAGCCTTCTGGAATGGCTGGCTGACATCTCCTGGAATGGATAACTGGAGGTCATGAAGGTGTTGAGGACCAGCATCCGAAGATTTCGGGGGATATATGGAATGGGAATGAACGGGCGTGTGTTAAAGAGCTGGTGGGATGGGAGATTGCGGTGTTCTGGAAGGGAGGGAGAGAGACAAAGAGACAAAGAGAGAGAGAGAAAAGATATACGGAGGGAAGGAAAAGGATAATCCGGGATAATTTGGAGATAAAAGGTGAGTATAAAGATGATAGGGAGAAGGGAAGGGAATTATCAAGGGGGGAAAGCGCCAAGCCATTACAACTATATCCCCAGAAATCTTCCAAATGCTGCTCCTTCAAAATAAGAAAGATGGCAGATAAAATGATGGAAGACAGAAGTAGAGGAAGAGAACACTAAATAAAGATTGGAAGAGAGAGGCCACACCTTTGGAAGGCAGCAACTTGGTTCCTCGTGAACCACCACACACACTCTGAATATGAACACTTTAAGTGCCCACAAAACATTCGTTCTCGACCAACCAATCAAAAACCAAGCTAGACGTTTCAGTAGCCAATAAGAGCCCCGCCAATACCCCCTAGTGTCAACACACATGTCGTAGCAGTCGATCAAGCCCTTAAAATCCCATTTAATAGCATATCGAATCTTTAAGTTGACCCAATGAAAACGTTTCATTATTCCATCAGGTGTCAGAAAAAGCTTGGTAAAGCAGTTTAAATATTCTGACGGAATATTAATGTCAATCATTCTGATGACAATAAAAGCAATTATTGGCCAGTAATAATCCAGATTTCCCAGTAACAGAAAACCCCTCGACCAATAGTCATCTAGCTGCCCTGATACTCCCTCCCAATCAACCAATAGCAAGCGATAAAAATCTCGTCGCAATTGACTTGGAACAAACAGGACTCAGCGGTGATATTACGAATCAAATAATAAAAAACAAGAACAGATAGCCGAATACTTAAATAAACGAGGCCAATAATGAGGATAGGCAATTTAATACGGGAGTTATCGTATTACCCTTGTCGTTAACCAGGCATTTAACACGTTGAAGGCAATGGTTATCGAGCTGCCTGAAGATGCTCTGGAGAAAATTAACTTCCAAATTACTGGTCCCATCTTGGCATTAGTGTCGTCTCCTGATGTTAGTCGGCCAGCTTGGCCAGCCGGGACGACCAGAGTGTTCCCCACCACACTTGGTACAATGGTCAAAATAAAACTCATATTCGGAGAAAAAGGTTATCTTTAAGCAATGTATATTTTAGGTTATCTTAAGAGAATTGGAGGAATGACTGATTTCGGTTAGTCAATTGTTTTTTTTTTCGAGAGGGGGATAATTGTGTTAGGATATATCGAGTTGATAACCTGTTCTTGGGTCCGAGGACCAATGTCCCCGGGGGTGGTCTCTGACTAGGCCTCTTGGTTGGTGGTCTGGTCATCCAAGCTGTTGGACGCAGCTGCTTACAGCTTGACGGCCGAATCACAGCCTGGTTGATCAGGTATCCTTTGCAGGTAATTATCAGGTTCTCTATTGAACACTCTGAGATGTCGGCCCAGTTATGCCCCTTATGAGGAGAGGGAGAGTGTTATATAAAGTCCTTAGGCCCTTGATGTTGATAGAGTTCTCTCGATACGTACCTATTGCACCTTTGCATTCCAGTGGGGTTATTTTGCACATCCTGCCATGCCTCCTTGTCTCTTGTGGTGTTACCTCCGTGTGCAGATTTGGAACCAGTCCCTCTAATATTTTCCAAGTGTTGATTATCATGTATCTCTTAAGCTTGAGCTCATAATGCTGGTTTAATTAGGCTAAGTAATTCAGGTTAAACAATTTCTTATTACGGTAACAATTTGGACTTAAAATGCACTTTGTTTACAATTCAAGAATGTTTTTTTTTTGCCTTCATAATAGCTCGCTAGTTAACATGTAGAACGGCCATCTTCTCACCGGATGTTGAAACTATGTTCAATATTATGTTTGATTATGTTTACAGTGGGTTCAGAGAGACAGTGAGAGTAAGAGAGAGAGAGAGAGAGAGAGAGAGAGAGAGAGAGAGAGAGAGAGAGAGAGAGAGAGAGAGAGAGAGAGAGAGAGAGAGAGAGAGAGAGAAAGAGAGAGAGAAAGAGAGAAAGAGAGATCAAATTGAACTCCGCCATTCACTCAGACTTTCGTTGTTAATTTGGTATTAAGTCCCCCGATGAGTTAGCAAATTCTTCGACATTTTAGCCTACAAGTGTAAGAGGATTACAGTTTTTGTTCAAACTCGAACTTAATCACATAAGAGCTTCATTTTTTTAAACTTAGTCATGGCAAATACAATAAAATATGTCAGCAATCTAAAAAAAATTAAAAAATAAGACTCTTTTCTTCAATTTTGCAAATTCCTTAACCTGCCACTGATTTTATTTCTGTATTATACTTGATGGTTCCCTGTATCTATGTGTCTGTCTGTCTGTCTGTCTGTCTGTCTGTCTGTCTGTCTGTCTGTCTGTCTGTCTGTCTGTCTGTCTGTCTGTCTGTCTGTCTGTCTGTCTCTCTCTCTCTCTCTGTCTGTCTGTCTCTCTCTCTCTCTCTCTCTCTCTCTCTCTCTCTCTCTCTCTCTCTCTCTCTCTCTCTCTCTCTCTCTCTCTCTCTCTCTCTCTCTCTCTCTCTCTCTCTCTCTCTCTCTCTCTCTTCACTCTGTAAGTAACACTCTTGTTCTGCACCTACTGTATTTAAATGTTTATATGCGTTCTACAAGTTAAGAACATTAGTTGGTGCAAAGTTAATTAATTATCTTGAATATAAAGCAACTAATAATTGGCATTAGAAAAGAAAATCCATGTGAACATTCATCATATTATGAACAAATTATAGAAAATCTGAAACATGGTAAATGGATAATAGCACTGGTTGAAATAGAAATGAAAACCTAACACGAATTGCACATTTCTCTAAAAATCCTGAGCTATTTTATTTGCGTCCAGGCAATCAGCATTATCTTGATCCTCTTATGGCTTTGACAGCGTATAGAGGAAGGCTTCCGGAAGCCTTTTAATAGATTCAGACACTTGTCAGTAGAGATTTTTCACTAGTCCACTGTGGAGAACTATTTTTCAGTCCACTACGCGGCTTGCACATTTCAGCAATTTTGAAAATAATAATAGTAATGCATAAAGAAATCACAATAAAGTTTTGTATCAATGGGAAAATCAGTAGAAGCCATGACGAGGATTCGAACCTCCACACTGGTTGTTCCCAAGTACACGTCCTAACCAACTACACCACGACATACTCAATAGCCATGAAACATGGGATTTAACTGAATCCTCTAAGGGTTCATAAGGCTTCAGTGGAAGCCTCAGCACCCCACTAAAAGATTCAGTTGAATCCCAGCTTTATCCATTTGCTGTTGAAATTTGTATACCCGGTAATCACCACGGCTAAAAACGTCTTCTTAATTTAAGCTTTATCTAAACGACCTGATGCTACTAGTGAAGTCTCCAGCTTGATGCATCAGCAGACGTTAGTAGAAGCTGAAGAGTGCCTTCCTCCTCTTTCCTATTCTGCATTTCATCAGCACACACAGTAGTAATGCCAGCAGACTGTCTATTGTCCCAGCAGACAGATCTATAGGTATTCTGCTGACTGTCTCTATATTTTGTATACTCCCTTCCTCTCTGTCCATCCCATCCCATCCTTTCACCCTTCTGTTATCCATTCCCTTCCCACCCCTACTATTCCTTTCTCTCCCTACGCCTTTCCCAGTGCGAAAAATGTATGCCAAGCGCAGCAGCTGCAGGTTATTGGCAAACCGGGTAGTTGTAGTTTCAATGCCGTAGAGTTATCACGGCCATCGGTAACCCAGCAGAGGCGGGCGTATTCCCATCTGTCGGCTCCAGAATTACGTGAAATTACGGAATTACACAATAGCAAAATTGCGAGTATGCGTATATATCCCTGTGTGGGGGAGGAGAGGTGGTGGGTGTAGTTTAATACTACGACACAGCGGGTGTCTCTAATGCTGTGGGAGGAGGTGGCGTGGTCTCTAATACTGTGGGAGGAGGTGGCGTGATCTTTAATGCTGAGGGAGGTAGTGGTGTGGTGTCAAATGCTGTGGGAGGAGGTGGCGTGGTCTTTAATGCTGAGGGAGGTAGTGGTGTGGTGTCAAATGCTGTGGGAAGAGGTGGCGTGGTCTTTAATGCTGTAGGAGGAGGTGACGTGGTCTCTAATGCTGTGGAAGGAGGTGGCGTGGTCTCTAATGCTGTTGGAGGAGGTGGTGTAGTCTCTAATGCTGTGGGAGGAGGTGGCCTGGTCTCTAATGCTGAGGGAGGAGGTGGTGTGGTCTCTAATGCTGAGGGAGGAGGTGGCGTGGTCTCTAATGCTGAGGGAGGAGGAGGCGTGGTCTCTATATAATGCTGAGGGAGGGGACACGCAGTTAACGAACTCAAAACGCCCAACACACTCCCAACAATGAATTAACTCTCGACATTCAAAAGTACTCCCAAAACAGAGCGCTCTCAAAACACCCCCAATTAACTCACGACATTTTTAAACACTCCCGACACCCAACGCACTCATGTGTGCCCACTCGCACACAACACCCGCCTCACACAACACCTACACCCACCTCTGGCGTCTCTCGTGTGCGTTGCACGCGATACACAGCACTCTCTGCGGGCGTCAATCAGGTCGCCCGCGGCTGGAACTAAACCAGGCTGAATGAGCTCTATATATATAACAGGAGGAATGGGGTTGTGTGGAATCACTTACCTGTGCTCGCGGGGGTTGGGGGCTTGTTCTTGGGTCCCGCCTCTTTACTCAGTTCATGATATAGTTCCTGAACACTTTGGAGGTATTCATATTTATTTGAATAATACTAAATCTACCAATTTTGTTTTTTTGTTTTAGACTTTAGGGCTGAAAATATATTTTATATTTTTTTTTTACATTCTCACGATCTGATGAACGTACAGGGTGTGCGTTTTTTATTGTATCAAAGAGAGAGAGAGAGAGAGAGAGAGAGAGAGAGAGAGAGAGAGAGAGATAGTGTGTGTGTGTGTGTGTGTGTGTGTGTGTGTGTGTGTGTGTGTGTGTGTGTGTGTGTGTGTGTGTGTGTGTGTGTGTGTGTGTGTGTGTGTGTGTGTGTGTGTGTGTTCGTGTCAGCATAAACACTGCCTTCCATGATATTGAGTCGAATATCGGGTATAAAAACGGATCGTTCGCGAATATTTACACATGATTTTTTCTGTTTGTTCTGCCTTTATCGTCAGATATGAGCAAGTGGTCAGTTACCGCGCGTGTTCATACAGACCGCTGGGAGTGCGTCGATTCATTATCTCTTTGTCGCGAGAGATAAATTGAAAGATTCAAGGTATGAAGAGAAAGAGAATATGAAAGATAGGCTAAGGAGAGGGAGTGGGTTAAAAAGTAAAAACAGATGGAGATGATAGAGGAAAAATTACAGTGTGAGAAAATAATTTTTTTTTCAAGAGGCTCATGTAAATCTTCCCCCCCCCCCTCCAAAAAAAAAAAAGCTAGCTCAAGGTGCATATTTTGGAGGGAAAGAAAAAACATTCACCTGAAACTCAAGAAAAATCTCTACAAACTGGTCTTGAAAGATTTACTATCAAACATATCAAATATGAAGTTGGAAGTCAACTCCTCAAGGTGGCTGGAATATGGAGAAAACAATTCTTGAATTGACGAAAGTCACGCAATGATACAGTCACACAGCCCAAGTATTACTTCAATTTACTTAAAGATGCGGTACACAGTCTGCAAGTTGAGAGCAGGAAAAATATATAGTCGTGGTAGAGAGTCTTGGGAAAGAAACCAGAAGAGAGAGAGAGAGAGAAAGAATGAGAAAAGAATGATCGCTGGCGCGGTGATGTTCAGATGAAAACCCTAAGGATTGAACGCCTTGGGTTCTAATGGCTGTTCTCTGGTTGCCTATTAAGGGTTTCCAAGTGCCTTCTGCCTCGGCTTCTCTCTCTCTCTCTCTCTCTCTCTCTCTCTCTCTCTCTCTCTCTCTCTCTCTCTCTCTCTCTCTCTCTCTCTCTCTCTCTCTCTCTCTCTCTCTCTCTCTCTCTCTCTCTCTCTCTCTCTCTCTCTCGAGGTTTGCAACTATGTATAAATAGGCATCTGCCAGGCTCTTTCTCTCATGCGTACTTGAGCGAGAAATAAGTGCTTGTATCTCTAAAAGTGTAGTTTGCTAACGGTATTTAATTCCATTATCGGGGACAGGTAGCATGTACCTAGGCTTGAATTGAGGTCCGCCACCCCTAGATAGAACAAACTGACCTTTCCCAGGTTACAGTTTACAACCTGGATAGCTGTTTACTGATAGATGAAGAGGGTGCATCAGATGAAAGGAAATGTGACCTTCACCTCTGGTTTCTGCCCCACCCGGGAATCGAACCAGGAATGCCTCATTTTAATTCGAGAAAAAAGACTGTTGAACTATATGACATATAGTTAATGCATATATGCTTTAATGCATATAATGTTAACTATATGTATATTTTAATTATAAATAATTATATACTGGATATATCTTTTGATTGCATTTTGATCAGATAAATATGGGGCGTGCGCTTTGGTATAATTAAGCTAGAGAATTGTATGCTTTTTGAATATAATCCGACATTATACGTATACCATCGCGTATATTTTGATGAAAGATAAGTCTCAAAGGAGAGAGTTTATGTTAATTTTGAAAGTTTTACACTAAAACTTTCAACGCACTCAACCAGACTGTTAAAGCTGCAGACATTAAGTTCTGACATTGAGCCTAAATCTTTATCTGAAGAAGAGCTGTTGAAACCTTTACAAGAATTGGCTGAACTCTCGGTGTATCTCTGAGCGAATTCTGGCACTGTATTATTTATACACCAAGGGGAGACGCAGACTGTATTATACACCACCGAGGGGAGACGCGCACTGTATTATACACCACCGAGGGGAGACGCGCACTGTATTATACACCACCGAGGGCGTACTGTATTCTTGGTTCCTGCTTATCGTCGCAGTCACTTGAGTCGCTCTTACATTTATGACAAGTAATTAAAGTTAATATATGATAACTAATCTTGTGTAATAAAGTTGAAAATCAAAATTATATTTTGGAATAACTGATAACACATAAAAGATTTATATATAAATCCTGTTATTGAGCATGTATTTATTTTTTACAATTCACGTCACAAGATTACAGCTCCTTGTAATCAGTACTCTGTACCGGTTTTAACAAGGCGAGGCGGTTTGATACGATAGCCTTAGAGAGATTATGTCCCAACAATTCAAAAGTTATCTATAACTTTATTATTTTACACATTCACAACGTGATGATTTTAACAAATTATAACTATTTGCTATATAGTCGCAATGACTTGGCGCTTTTCTTATATATCTAATCTTATACAAAATTTACGTTTTAGAATACCTCTCATATGATGCTATTTTTTAAAGGCTAAAGTATCAAAAAATAATCACCCCCCCCCCCTATAGCCAATATAGAAAATGTGAATATTTGTAAGCCGTTACCTTTTTATTTTTAATAGGTTGCATCTGTGACGTTGGTTACAATAACGTAGACAAATGTTACCTATTAGTTGTGACGAACGTTTGTTTAAACAGGTTTTGCAAAGCATTATTATTCAACAGCCTTATAAGTCAGCTTCAACCTGAAGTTTAGAAAAGCTTCGTTATAAAAGGGATTAATAAAACAGATTTATAAAGCAGCCTAATGAAACTGACTAAAACAAAAACCCTCCAACTACAGTCTGATAAAGCAGCCTCCTAAAAACAACCTCATAAAGCTATTTCTTGAAGCAAAATTGTATAAATAACACAGCCTTATCCTGACAAAACAGCTTCATAAACCAACAAAAGAAAGAAAAAATATACAGAAAACACAATTACAGATTCACATTAAAACTTGTGTTGATTGTAATGCCCCCAATTTTACAAATAAGAAACCGGGGAAATTATAAAATCATATGAAAAACCTATTTTAATAACCTTGTCCAATATTTTTTTCTTTGTAAGGCCTGATTATATATTTAAAAAAATGTATGACAATGATTAAGGATTCAGTATCGTTAATCTGACAGCTTGCTCGTTAAAGCAGACAGGTCGATGGTGTTGAAATACATCATTGTTTGTCAAATTACTGCTTGCTGCAGCAGTAAGGTGAGCTGGGGACCGATACTAATTATTTTCCCGGTAGGATTGTCTGCTGCTAAGCGGTTTCATGTGTTTGACGATGAATGAGAGAGAGAGAGAGAGAGAGAGAGAGAGAGAGAGAGAGAGAGAGAGAGAGAGAGAGAGAGAGGGGGGGGTAGAGACAGAGAGTGGTAGAGAGAATAGTAAACAAAGGGAGAAAGAGGAAGAAAGAGCGAGGTAAAAAAAAAAGGATTGAGAAAGAGTGGTTAAAGAAAGGTAGGGACAAAGAAAGAGACGGTGAGAGAGAGAGAGAGAGAGAGAGAGAGAGAGAGAGAGAGAGAGAGAGAGAGAGAGAGAGAGAGAGAGAGAGAGAGAGAGAGAGAGAGAGAGAGAGAGAGAGACAAAGACAGAGACAGAGAGAAAATGTATAACGTCTTAACTTTTACAAAATTATCCCATGCTATATAAAACCTCTTCATCATGCCAGATTTTGTTCCTCGACATCCTGAAGCCACAAGGAAGCCGCCTTCACTCAGGGCTTTGCCAAAACGTATTCCCATCCCCATCATCTTTACCAGTGCTTTTCCTCCATCCAGATTTATAGACACAAAAACATTTCCACCAGCATCTTGGGAGGCAAAACACATGCAGTGTGTTATTTCCTGAGAGCCTTTTTGCAAACTTTCCTTCAACAAGAATTTCGTCAATAAATATGTTTTCCCCTCAGTCCCAGTAACGTGATTTCCAGCGCCATCAGCGAGGAAGAAGAACTATTGCGTGATATTATTATTTTTAATACTATAGCTCCAGTCGTGCCATTTAACCGAGTGTTCCTTGTACTGCATTGTTTACATCTCCAGGTGAATGGAACTGCTTTTAGAGACTGTTAAAAACTCCATCTCCGCTTGGTCCCGTCCATTAGCAAAGCAGTATTGGGTTCCTTGCGAGACCCACGCCATGAGAATTACAATGTCGGGGGTCATGGTGGAGTCATTAGAGGGCCGTCACGGGCGATTCTGGGGGACCGGGTTCGAATCCTGAGTGCTGGTTGAAGTGGAGTCGAGGCCCCGTATTAAAGTGAATGGGAGAGAGAGAGAGTGGTAATTACCAGCGGTCCAATAAACACTCGTCACCCTTACTGTCTGTTAGCCTCGCTCTCTGTCTGTCTGTGTCTCTGTCTGTCTGTCTCCCTCTCTCTCTCTCTCTCTCTCTCTCTCTCTCTCTCTCTCTCTCTCTCTCTCTCTCTCTCTCTCTCTCTCTCTCTCTCTCTCTCTCTCTCTCTCTCTCTCTCTCTCTCTCTCTCTCTCTCTCTCTCTCTCTCTCTCTCTCTCTCTCTCTCTCTCTCTCTCTCTCTCTTTCTTTCTCTCTCTCTCTCTCTCTCTCACCTTCTCATTCTTTGTCTAATTCTTTGTCCCTACCTTTCTTTAACATCTCTTTCTCAATCTTTTTTTTTTACCTCGCTCTTTCTTCCTCTTTCTCCCTCTGTTTACTATTCTCTCTACCTCTCTCTGTCTCTACGTCTCTCTGTCTCTAACCCCCCTCTCTCCCACTTTCTCTTTCTCTTCCCATCTCTACTTCTCCTTCTCTCTCTCTCTCTTTCTCCCTCTCTTTCTTGACCTCTTTTTCCCTTTCTCATGTAATTAAACTCAAACAACCGAACACCATTCTGTGCCAACCTCATGATATAATATTTTCTCTCAATCATGCAGCAAAACTCACAGCGTCGAGGCTGAGCAATCCATTATGGTAAATTACCATAATATTCGTTCACCCAGTGACGTTAACACCGTTTCTTAGAGATGCGTAGCAGTTGTTTGAAGGAATCATTAAGGAAGGAAAACGGATGAATGGAAAATATTTTACTTTCATTATATTTTCCATTTTTTTATTTGTTTGTTTTTATTCAGTTATTAGCGAGATATTCAAGATAATCTCAAGATATTATACATTGTAAAATAAAGACTTTACAATTACACTCCCTCTCAACTGTCAATCAACTGTTTACTAACTACTTTTTGATTTTTGTTTTTTTTGTACATGTGTGTGTGCAAACAAACTTGAATGGTCCCCAAGCCAATACGCAACTGAAAACTCCACACCCCAGAAGGATTCGAACCTAGACAGCCAGGAGCACTATGCGCCATGGCATACTTGGATCCTTAACCACTCGACCACCATGGTGTATGGTCTTACTCTTGTCCTTGTATCTCAGTTCCTTGTCCTCATATCCCTTCAAGTTCCTAAACGGTAATATAGAGGCCTAGTGATTACTCCTGACAATTACCTTGCATTTCTGCACCTCACTGCCTATGAACATTGCTTGCACAGTTCTATGCATCTCACTTCCTTGGGCACATTTGGGCATTAAGTGCGAATCGCACCCCCCCAGCCCTAAGGTTATAGGCCCCCCACACAGGGGACTTTGTACAAATGGTGCCGGAAGAGCACGGTAGAGCGAATGTCAAGTTTAAAGGTGGTCGAACATGTGATTATGTGTTGGGAGCCATACGAGATTAGCTAATTGTGTAATGATTCTGTGTTCCTATAGTCTGGGATGAACCTGTGTTTCCTATAGCCTAGGATGAACCTGTGTTCCTATAGTCTGAGATGAACCTGTGTTCCTATAGTCTGGGATGAACCTGTATTCCTATAGCCTAAGATGAAATGAAATGACGAGACGTGGGACATAAATCCCAGAGCATCAAACCAGTATTAATTAATTTTTACAATCAGTTAAGAACGATTCTCATTAAACTAATTATGCAAATTCTTATACAATTACTGACGATGAATGTTGGTTACTCGTAAATTCATTATTTAGATAAATATCAGGGAACTGCGCCTGGAATGTTGGGCTATTAGCTTGAAGTCAAATAATGATACTTCAGCTGGTTTAATGTTCGAGTTAGCGTAGAGATGGGCTTCCTGGGTCACCACCTGCACACTCTTTCTGAATATCTGTCTAAGTTTTCCCCCTCTTCCCTTCACGCTGTCTGTCTGTCTGTCTATCTTCGTCTCTTTCAACTCGTTCTATATCTGTCTGTCTGTCTCTCCCTCTCACCCTCCCGTTTCAATCACCTCCAATTCCACTAACTAACCAGTTCACAGTTGCTTTTAAAAAATGTAACAGCTGTATGAAAATTCAATATGGCCAAATAAAAATCGTGAACATATAAAAATCTATACATTTTTGTTCCCTAAATTAATATCTGAAGCTGTTAATTAAATTGATGTCGTCAGTGCAAAAATATATATATATATTTTTTTTTTAGTCATTTTACTTCGTGTTGGCATTAGCACTGTGCAAAAATGGGTGTATTAATGTGACTATAAACATTGGAGTTGTAACCATTATATTTCATGTAAACAGTAAATTCGGTATTTTTGGTGGTGAATATTGTAAATATATTCACTAAAATCCATTTTAGTGAATATATATATATATATATATATATATATATATATATATATATATATATATATATATATATATATATATATATATATATATATATATATATAGTATCCGGATCTAAAACATGCTGGAAGTCTCGAAATACAACCGAGGATAAACAAGGGGATGTGAGGTCGGTCGAGTGTGTGTGTGTGTGTGTGTGTGTGTGTGTGTGTGTGTGTGTGTGTGTGTGTGTGTGTGTGTGTGTGTGTGTGTGTGTGTGTGTGTGTGTGTGTGTATGTGTGTGTGTGTGTGTGTGTGTGTGTGTGTGTGTGTGTGTGTGTCTGTGTGTGTGTGTGTGTGTGTGTGTGTGTGTGTGTGTGTTTGGTGTCACTCTGGCAACTTTGGCTGTTATAGGACCGGGATCTATGGCACCGGAAAAGCATTAACTTTTATATTTTCATTTTATTGTCTGTTTCTCATTTGGTCTTTTTCATCTTTTTTATTGTGGCTGTCTTTTTATTTGTCACTCTCAATTTGGATGTAGTTTTGTCTCATTGTTGTACTGTTTCTCTCTCTTTTCGCAGTCTCTGTCTCCGTCTCTCTCTCTCTCTCTCTCTCTCTCTCTCTCTCTCTCTCTCTCTCTCTCTCTCTCTCTCTCTCTCTCTCTCTCTCTCTCTCTCTCTCTCTCTCTCAACACATGGGACCTTACCCAGCGACAGTAATTATGAAGTATCAAAACTTTATTCCAAGCTCTTTCATAGCGTGGTGAGAAAGTTTTTCTTGGGGGTAAGTGTTGATTGAGTTATCGTGGCTGGAGAGGGGAAGGTAGAGATGGTGGAAGAGACACAATCAAGACCAGAAAAGACACGGGTCGAAGGAGAGAAAGAAACGATTTGGAGGAGAGTAGAGAAGAGGAGGAGGAGGAGGACACAGAGATAGAGAGGGCTTGTGAGGCTCGCTGGCTGCGAAAATGGAAAGCATTTGGAGCATTTTTTTATACCAAATTAAAACATTTATTTCAGTAAGACGATCAATTACGCTTGCAATATAAAGTTCCTTCCGCACATTATCTCTAGGGTAAGAGGACACCCCATGGACAGTTCTCTTGACTTCCTGTTACGTTGTTTAAGTCATATAAGCTTCGACTCTTCCAAGACACTATAATCAGAGCGTTTGTGAGAGAAAAACAAATACAACTTCGCACTGTGTTGGATGGGGTAACCGGTGGTGCCCAGGTCTACTCCCAAAAAAGGGGTACGTCATTTGAAATGCTGGGAGCCCTCGAATAACATAAACCAATAATAAAACTCTATGGACACTGTCCTGAATATTTAATCTCCACCGATTCCTTGAAGATGGTCATGGGAGTCGAACCTTTGCCCCCTTCCACATTTCAATTGTGGGTTTTGGGCTGAAATTCCTATAACCTTCCCACCCCCCCTCTCCACACCTACCCAACACCCCCCACACCAGTCACCCTGCAAGGTTTCGTGAGGTTAGTTCCAAGTGTTTGCCCTTCAAAACTTGGACAGAAAGACAGTTATCCTCTTTAAATGAACAAATCCACAAGGGCCGTGATGAGGATTCGAACCTATGTACGGGAAGTTCCCAGCTGCGTCTTGTGTAGGAATCCCGTGCGTAGGTTTGATCTCTCATCACGGCCCTTGTGGATTTGTTCATTTCATATATCACGCTGTTGTGATTTCTGTGTGAATAGATATCCTATTATATATATATATATATATATATATATATATATATATATATATATATATATATATATATATATATATATATATATATATATATATATATATGTATATATATATATATATATATATATATATATATATATATATATATATGTATATATATATATATATATATATATATATATATATATATATATATATATATATATATATATATATATATATATATATATATATATATGACCACTGTATGCCAGGTTTTATGAAGCTGTGGAGGCAGTATCAGTGATGACTGCTGGAGTGTAGTGGTGTTGTGATGTTTGCCTCTCCGTGATAGTATATTGTATTATTGCATGTTTGTGTATGTGTGTGTGTGTGTGTGAGAGAGAGAGGGAGATATAGTGAGGGGGTAGAGAGAGTAAAACAGAGGAGACAAAGAGAGAGAAAGAGAGAGAGAGAGAGAGAGAGAGAGAGAGAGAGAGAGAGAGAGAGAGAGAGAGAGAGAGAGATAGAGACAGAGACAGAGACAGAGACAGAGACAGAGACAGAGGAGGTGAAGGAAGGAAACCGGTAGAAAAAGTTTGTCATTTTTTTTTTTAAGATAATATCCCAAGAGTGATTGTATCCCAAAATAATCTAGTGCATGCGAGGCCGGTGATATCTTTCCTGATCTCCTATTTGTATCCATCCACATAAAGTTATATCTCATAATTTTATAGTGTCGTTTCTTTAAAAAAGGTCTTACGATATCCCTTCAAAATTAGCATTGCCGAGCACAAGAGTAAGGCAATATATTGCATAAATGTTCATTATTTTGCCATATATATATATTAGAATTTTGAATTAATAATTTTATTTTAAAATTAAAATTTAAGTCATTTTGTTTTTATATAGCAAATTGAAATTTCTAAGATAACACGTCAGGGGAACCCACAATAACGAAGGCCAATTTTCAACCGTCCAAACCATCATTTTAAACCATCCAAAGTGAAGTAGACAAGTCGGCCGTGCAGGACGTGACTGTGGAGGTTCTGGAAGAATGCGCCATCACTGGGTAAGGAGATGTTTGAACCTGACGAATGTAAGAAGACATTAAATAAAAGCCGATGTACCATTCATAAACATTGAAGGAAATAGAGTGTTTGTAGGAATAATTTGGAAACAGAACCCTTATAATATATATATATATATATATATATATATATATATATATATATATATATATATATATATGTCGTACCTAGTAGCCAGAACTCACTTCTGAGCCTACTAGGCAAGGCCCGATTTGCCTAATAAGCCAAGTTTTCATGAATTAATTGCTTTTCGACTACCTAACCTACCTAACCTAACCTAACCTAACTTTTTCGGCTACCTAACCAAACCTAACCTATAAAGATAGGTTAGGTTAGGTTAGGTAGGGTTGGTTAGGTTCGGTCATATATCTACGTTAATTTTAACTCCAATAAAAAAAATTGACCTCTTACATAATGATATGGGTTGCTTTATCATTTCATAAGAAAAAAATTAGAGAAAATATATTAATTCATGAAAACTTGGCTTATTAGGCAAATCGGGCCTTGCATTGTAGGCTGAAAAGTGAGTTCTGGCTACTAGGTACGACATATATATATATATATATATATATATATATATATATATATGTCGTACCTAGTAGCCAGAACGCACTTCTCAGCCTACTATGCAAGGCCCGATTTGCCTAATAAGCCAAGTTTTCATGAATTAATGTTTTTTCGGCTACCTAACCTACCTAACCTAACCTAACCTAACTTTTTCGGCTACCTAACCTACCTAACCTAACCTAACCTAACTTT
>NC_091154.1:37616334-37628834 GCF_040958095.1 Procambarus clarkii | reverse complement strand
ACTCACGTGTGACCACATATACTTTTACAGCAATTCTTAGATTTCCTTGAAGAATTACAAGTTTTCAAGCATATTATTTGCGACATGCGAGTCGAGCTAAAATGACTATGCTTATGTTATTCATCATTAGTTGCAGGGCCATGCATACACTTCAGTCATACATCTCGGTCGTTCGTAAGGTAATTGTGCACCACTAGGCTGCGTAACTATCCTCGGGTACTCATTTAACTGAATAACTTCATTTTGTATTCGTGGTGATACCTGAAAATAATTTTTTTTCTGATAATCGGTTTCTTTGGCAACTTCGTAAGTCTTTTATTATTGTTAAAATTATTACTAATACACTTTCCACTGATATTACAACTTCTGTTAGTGCAATTACTACCCATTCTGCCATTTGCTACTTCCACTGCTATTCAGGGCTGGACTGAGACAAAAGGGGGGGAGGGAGGGGCATGTGGGACAATAGGCACGGACCCACGATTTTAAGGAGGAACCTACTCGAGTGAAAAATTGCGTGTCATTACCTTGCTTTTGTAAATCGTCCAAGTTGTCTGTTTTGTTACTTGTGAGTGCATCATATACACTGCATGTACATATAAACACATATACATAACTCATATGTATTAAGCACTCATTACAGAATACTTAATGGGCTGTTAGAAATGGGGACTATATTTCCCTTCTGACCTTGTCCTATTTACACCTTTGGTAATAGGTGTAATTAGCCTTTGGTAATTGGCTAATTCAGTTCTCATACAATCATTAGCCCATGTATTATGTCAAGTATGAACACCCCAAACCATTATCTGTATCCTCTCTCTCTCTCTCTCTCTCTCTCTCTCTCTCTCTCTCTCTCTCTCTCTCTCTCTCTCTCTCTCTCTCTCTCTCTCTCTCTCTCTCTCTCTCTCTCTCTCTCTCTCTCTCTCTCTCTCTCTCTCTCTCTCTCTCTCTAACTCTGCGAATACGAAGTTAATACTGAATTCATCGTGAGATATATCACGCGTACTCTTGCAATTTCACAGGAATTTCGGAGGGAGGCGTTGATTACTACAGGGCAAAGTTCTTCTGTTGAACCATCGTGTTCGGAGAGCGCATGCGTCCCGTGTGACCACTTTAACAACAGAAAAAAAAGTGATTCTCGTGCCAAAGTCGCTATGAACATGCGTTGATTCAACTTTTTTCTGGTGAACGATTATTCGCTCTAGCGTATTTTTGGACTACAAGAAATGCGTATCTGTATTGCGACGTCAGCCTCCATGCGCTCTTTTTACTGGCTCATTGGCGCAGAAATGCGTTCGGGATTTTTTTTTGGATCCTTATGCTAAGGCGGTATGTGGTGCGCATTAATCTCTGTTCGAAATAGTGCCGTTCGACTCAAACATTTTCCATTGTGTGTGTGTGTGTGTGTGTGTGTGTGTGTGTGTGTGCGCGCGCTTATAAAGGTGGAGGAGCCTAAGAGCTGATGCTTGTCTTAGAAGCCCCTATAGGTGAATTCACACAGAAACACACACACATACAGCAGGGATGTTAGAAAGAACTTTTTCAGTGTTAGAGTAGTAAACAAGTGGAATGCATAAGGCAGTGATGTGGTAGAGGGTGACTCCATACACAGTTTCAAATGTATATATGATAGAGCCCAGTAGGCTCAGGAATCTGTACATCAGTTGATTGACGATTGAGAGGCGGGACCAAAGAGCCAGAGCTCAACCCCCGCAAGCACAACTGGGTAAGTAGAACTGAGTACACTGAACTCGCTCTCTTTTCATTTCAGATATGAAAACACTTTAATTTATTTGTCCAGAGCTGGCAACATTTTAGTCTAACTTTACTTAGTGTACGGTATATCTTGAGATTATCTTGAGATGATTTCGGGGCTTTAGTGTCCCAGCGGCCCGGTCCTCGACCAGGCCTCCACCCCCAGGAAGCAGCCCGTGACAGCTGACTAACTCCCAGGTACCTATTTACTGCTAGGTAACAGGGGCATTCAGGGTGAAAGAAACTTTGCCCATTTGTTTCTGCCTCGTGCGGGAATCGAACCCGCGCCACAGAATTACGAGTCCTGCGCGCTATCCACCAGGCTACGAGGCCCCTAGGAGGGACCACTTTAGTAAGTATTGGGGTACCTTTCACTTCACCGTTCCAAGTTTAGCAGTCTCCGTGGTGTAGTGGTAAGACACTCGCCTGGCGTTCCGCGGGCGCTTTGTCATGGGTTCGAATCCTGGCCGGGGAGGATTTACTGGGCGCAATTCCTTAACTGTAGCCTCTGTTTAACTCAACAGTAAAATGTGTACTTGGTTGTAACAACGATTCTTCGCGGCGGGGATCGTATTCCAGGGACCTGCCCGAAACGCTACGCGTACTAGTGGCTCTACAAGAATGTAACAACTCTTGTATATATCTCAAAAAAAAAAAAAAAAAAAAAAAAAAAAAAAAAGTGTGGAAATCACTTTTGTCTCACTTTTGTAATCATTTGTGTCACTTTTGTGTAACTTTCCTAAGCATTGAGGTCACAATCATCTCACTTTCATAAGCGTGGGGTCATTTTCCTACGCATGAGATAATTTTGTCTAAGCTTAAGGTATCACTCACTTTCTTCCCATAATGTTTTCCCTCACTTTTTTCCCCATGATGTTTACCTCAGTAAATATGGTTTTCTTTCTTCCACACAATTCTTACACAGCTTCACTTCTTGTTAACGATACCCAGGATACTGTTCATTATCTGTCTCCCGTTAAGCTTCGGCGCCTTCTGTTGCTTCTGTTGCTGCTGTGCTTCGTTCCTTTACCCTGCCTATATATCTCCCTTTTCTCATCTCCTAAGTCTCTGTCGTTCTTCACTAATTCCGCGTTCTTCACTAATTCCGCGTTCTTCACCTCTTCTATTTTACCCCTTCCATTTCTTTCTCCTTGGACGATTAAAAGCAAATATAATTAGGAATTTTGTTTCAAAAATAAATTTGTATATACGATCAATTAGAAATTTATTTAATCGTTTTTATTAGAGAAAGTATATATATATATATATATATATATATATATATATATATATATATATATATATATATATATATATATATATATATATATATATATATATATATATATATATATATATATATATATATATATACGAACAAGCCTGAATGGTCCCCAGGACAATATGCAACTGAAAACTCACACCCCAGAAGTGACTCGAACCCATACTCCCAGGAGCAACGCAACTGGTATGTACAAGACGCCTTAATCCACTTGACCATCACGACCGGACAAAATGAGGTGATAGCCGAAGCTATTTGAACCACCCCACCGCCGGCACTCGGATGGTAATCTTGGGCATAGCATTTTACCAAATCACCTCATTCTTTGGGGCACACGTGAGGAACACAAATGCGAACAAGCCTGAATGGTCCCCAGGACAATATGCAACTGAAATAGTTATATATATATATATATATATATATATATATATATATATATATATATATATATATATATATATATATATATATATATATATATATATGTATATATATATATATATATATATATATATATATATATATATATATATATATATATATATATATATATATATAATTACGCATTTGGTTGCTGAAAGTGAGACCTGCACATGTTGTGCTATAAATATATGGTTTATTAAACACCTGTTTGTGTTAATATCCATTTATTGACAAGATATTTGAAGTGTTGCAGGGATGGAATGCATCGGTTGCCAACGTGTTGCTAAAATTAGTTCCGTAAGTTGGCGTATTTTGGATAAAGCGAGTGCGTCACCAATTGCAATGTTCGTGCAAGGGCAATGTTTATTTAGGATGGCGTACCTCTATTTAAGAGTGTTCTTCTTGAAAGAAGGATTACGGGCTATTCATGCCCGTGCCACCTCCTGGGTGGCTTAATCTTCATCAATCCATGAATCAATCGAAGGAGGGAGTTGTTGAGATGATAAGTTTGGAGTTATCTTTTTCTGTGTTTGGAGAGTGTGATGAAGTAATCACTAGATGAAAGACGCTTATCTTTACTAATTATTTTAAATAAGTCTGAGGCATTGTTACTATTAATTTTATTGTGATTCCTTCTGCTGGGTCATGCAGGAAGCCGGCCTCGGGTGAAAGAGGGCTGTGATGATCTCTGTCTGGAACCCGTAGGTGCGGGACCGGGACGTCCACCTCCTGGGGCTCGTGCGGCCCCCCAGGCTCTGCTTCAGGAGGCTGGGGTCGTTCTTGCCCTTGCTGGGGTGGTTCTTCTCCGGCCACGACCACGGCGGTCTCCGGGGTTGGAGTCCCTGTGACTTCTTTTACCAACTTCGAGGTTAACTTCGGAGCTGGAGCCTCTAGAGCAGTTCGTTGTTGCCTTCAACATCGTTCTGGCAGTTCCTGCGACGGCGCTGGAACCAATCGTATTGGCGTTAGCTTTTCCATTGGAGACTTTCGGCGTAGTGAAGAGGAGGAGACCTGCTGCATGGGTGACAGCTTTTTCCCCATATCGACCTATCCTGGCCTCGCGCCCTGGAGAGGCCACTCCAGACCGACAACCAGAGCGGAACTCCATAGTCTCCCGAGACTGATGGATGCCTACTACTACTACTACTACTACTACTACTACTACTACTACTACTACTACTACTACTACTACTACCACTACTAGTAGTAAAAGTAATCGTAGTTTAATAGTTTCAGTAGCGCAGAAGAGGGGGTTGCAGCAGTCGCTTTATTATCAGTAGATAAAGCTGCAGTAATTATAATCTAAAAATTATTATCAGTATTAAACGTGGTACTACTGACGGCATTGATCATAATAACAATACTGACATGATGTTAATTTACAGTATCTCATTTGATATTCATGACTTTGGGTTTTACCTGGATATTTACTTTATTGACCAATTTAACAGGTAAATATTCAAGAGTTTACACAAAAATTGCAATACGTTGCTTTCGTATCAATATTGGTAACGTATCTGCATTCCTACAGTATTGTTATTTCTATCGTATCGTTTGTGAAACCGCATTGGTTCCGTGTCACTAATGGTATCGTATCGATTTTCATATATTGATAGATCGTATCGGTATTGGTATCGTAGTGCCATCGTATCGGTATCTGTATCTTCTAGCTATTTGTATCGTGTCATTATTTTGGGTTGGAATTTAAATGCAATTACCTGCTACTGATGTAAAAAAAAAAAAACATGCAAATCAGCGTTTTTCTAAACCGAAATAATGATAATGTGAAAAAAATACCTAGATATTTTTTACATGAATTGACATATTTTACTAGGCTTCTGCTGTACGAGTTTTGGCATTATTTATATGACATACTTTTCTAACGGTACTTATCTAACAGCACTTATCTAACGGTACCTATCTAACCGTGTTACTATTCTGACTATAAAGTTGTGGATGGAGGTGGCTTTCACGACTTCTTCTTTTAGTGCTTTATTTTTTTATAACCACACGTACAGGGGGGGGGGGAAGGGGCGAATATTTCCTCCCATTCCTTCGGCTCGTTTGTTTATATATATATATATATATATATATATATATATATATATATATATATATATATATATATATATATATATATATATATATATATATATACGGAAACGAACGTAAATAAATTTTATAATACATTGTACCGAGAGCTGCAGGAACATTTTTAGACATATGGGAAGATACAGACACATGGGAACATAGACATATGTAACACACAGACACAATTGCAGACAGGACCACTACACTAAATATCCGCTCGGAATTCTGCCCAACACGTCGTATCGAACCCGAACCGTGGAATTGTACGAGCAGTGGACTAATGACTGCTTTACTCTGAGCCTCCTCTCTCTCTCTCTCTCTCCCTCTCTCTCTCTCTCTCTCTCTCTCTCTCTCTCTCTCTCTCTCTCTCTCTCTCTCTCTCTCTCTCTCTCTCTCTCTCTCTCTCTCTCTCTCTCTCTCTCTCTCTCTCTCTCTCTCTCTCACTCCATTGTTAGCCTGGTAATTCCCCCATTTAGGCCGGAAACTCATGTATCACTACTAATGGAAGGTGTGTACTTAGGCGCCTTGGTTTTCAAAAGCCACTTACAAACTTTCCTTTGTGGCTCTTACCTCAACAGGGATTACTTAGCATGGTCGCTTATAAGCCATTTTTCTTGGTTCCTACTTGGGCCAGAAATTACCCAAGAAGTTCATTTTCAAGGGGATCTGACTAGCATTCTCTTCTGATAAAACATGGGAAATAAGCAATATTTTTTAAGGCCACGTTTTATCTAAATGAGATTTTACACATTTTTCCAAGCACCTCCAGCTGCTCAAAATAGAAAATGCTTCAGCAACAAAAAAAAACATTTAATTGTTATGTCTTTGGCATAATTTAGCAGTTATATATCCCTAATTCCCAGAGGATCTTTTTTTTTTAAGGGCGCACTACTATCTACGGGATAGGTATAGGGTCCAAACCCATATTTATATATATATATATATATATATATATATATATATATATATATATATATATATATATATATATATATATATATATGCGAACAAGCCTGAATGGTCCCCAGGACTATATGCGACTGAAAACTCACACCCCAGAAGTGACTCGAACCCATACTCCCAGGAGCAACGCAACTGGTAACTACAGGGCGCCTTAATCCGCTTGACCATCACGGCCGGACAAAAGGAAGTGGTAGCCGAAGCTATTTGAACCACTTCCCCGCCGGCAACTCGGATGGTAATCTTGGGCATAGCATTTCACCAAATCACCTCATTCTTTGGGGCACACGTGAGGAACACAAATGCGAACAAGCCTGAATGGTCCCCAGGACTATATGCGACTGAAAACCAAGATTACCATCCGAGTTGCCAGCGGGGAAGTGGTTCAAATAGCTTCGGCTACCACTTCCTTTTGTCCGGCCGTGATGGTCAAGCGGATTAAGGCGCCCTGTAGTTACCAGTTGCGTTGCTCCTGGGAGTATGGGTTCGAGTCACTTCTGGGGTGTGAGTTTTCAGTCGCATATAGTCCTGGGGACCAGAGAGAGAGAGAGAGAGAGAGAGAGAGAGAGAGAGAGAGAGAGAGAGAGAGAGAGAGAGAGAGAGAGAGAGAGAGAGAGAGAGAGAGAGAGAGAGAGAGAGAGAGAAAAAAAAAAGGTGGTACCACCTTTGGCTGATGCGACCCTCACCCTCAAGCCTCGAAGAAGAGGATATGCAGCACCCGTGGGAGCCTTGTTAGACTCCCAAGTGCGCCGGTAAATATTGTATTCTCCTACCCCCAGCCTTTATGTAAGTAAGTTTGAATGCTAATTCCTGTTGGGTACGTGCCCAACATGGTTGGTTCGGGGTCGCCAGAATTCCAGAGGGAATAACGTAATACGTTCATGCCTGACACTGGCCGCTAGCCACACTTTAATAAATATTTAGAAAATAATTAATGTTTTATTTAGAGCAATACGAAATATTATGCACTGATCTCGGAAAAATTTACATAAATTTTCTAATAATCATACTATGCTCATAGCAACAGAAATCTTTAGATCTTCCAATAGTTAAAAAAAAACTAATGACGAATTATTTTATTATTTGTATATTTTATTAATTATAAAGACATACTGACACGTGTTCTTAGTGAGAGACCGAACAAGAAGACGCAAACACACACACACACACACACACACACACACACACACACACACACACACACACACACACACACACACACACACACACACACACACACACACACACACACATACACACATACACACACAGAATATATTAAGTTCATACAAACACCATTTGGTGTTTATCTTACGTTATAACAACGTAACGCGACGCTTCATTTGGTTCATCTTACAACAGCACCAGAACAATATATCCAACTTAAGTGATCATTATACCATTCAACCTTATATTGCATTCATTTTACCATAAGAACATAAGCAAAATGACACCTGCTTCCCCATTACAGCAACATAACCGGCACGGTGCTCACCCCAACATGATAGCAACATAGCGTTGTTCACCCCGAGGATAACAGCAACATAGCGGTGTTCACCCCGAGGTTAACAGCAATATAAAAACAGTCGTTTGCCAATTACTACCTTGTTTCAATGGGATACAGTGGCTGTTACTATCATCGATTCCACCAACGTCCTCACGACATCAATGCCCTCACAATATCAACGCCCTCACGGCATCAACACACTCACGGCATCAACGCCCTCACAACATCAACACCCTCACAACATCCCCCATCTCCCAGCATGCTGGAGTGATGTCCAACACCACATAACATCACCAATTTACAATGATTTACGAACGAAAATCAATAATTAATATAATTTACCATAACTAAGGGAAAAAATAACCATATATAAAATAAATGACAATCATATATCATTATGCAACAGACTCCAAAACATATAATTATGCAACATGAGTTATTATTGGGGTGTAGCTGAATGTTGAGTCAATCCGTCATTAATGTAATGATTGAACTGCGTCAGAATTATTATGCCAGTTAATGCAATGAGAAGATTCGTTTGCATAAACTGATTGTATTTGATTATACTGGTGATCAAATAGTAGCATTGGGACTGTGTGATGGAGAAGTTGGTAGCGGGTGTGTGCTTAGGGAGCCGGTCGGCCGAGCGGACAGCACGCGGGACTTGTGATCCTGTGGTCCTGGATTCGATCCCAGGCGCCGGCGAGAAACAATGGACAAAGTTTCTTTCACCCTATGCCCCTGTTACCTAGCAGTAAATTAGGTTCCTGGGTGTTAGTCAGCTGTCACAGGCTGCTTCCTGGGGGTGGAGGCCTGGTCGAGGACCGGGCCGCGAGGACACTAAAAGCCCCGAAATCATCTCAAGATAACCTCAAGATAACCTCCCTATATGAAGATTGTGATGATAATGATTGTTAACGATAACGATCGTGATTGATGATGAGTAGAATGGTGATGATTGGTGATGATACCGGTATATATACAGACCTCTCAAGCTGTTCAAGGGAGATTTAACATATGTATTTAAATTTAATATTAACGCCTTCTTCCCTGGAAACACAAACCGAAACTGTGTCTATTTTCCGCTTGTTACAACTTGTAATAAAGTTGTTACATCTTGGCTTAACGTGTTTATGACGTATTAGAACGTTGTTACAACTTGCTATATTGGTTGTTATAACTGGTTAGGAGGTGTTAAAACTTGTTCGAACGTTGTACCAACGTCGTAGTTTCGGTGTGTGTTTGGCGGGTTAGTAATAGCTGTTGAAGGTATGTGGTCACTCTGGTATGCCAGATCAGTTAAAAATGCCTTCAAACGTAAATTTTAAGAAAGATTGTGCACGCGCGTTAGTGTGTTTGAGTGTATAATGCGTGCAATTACCTAAGTGTAGACTAGCAGTCACAATAACGTGACTGAAATATGTTGACCAAACCACACACTTAGAAAGTGAAGGGACGACGACGTTTCGGTCCGTCCTGGACCATTCTCAAACCGAAGTGTAGTCACTAGTTGTAGATTACCTAAGGGTAGTTACAGAATGAGAGCTAAGATCGGTGTGTCCCGTCTTCCTGGTACTCTTTGCTATATGATGTTTATATATATGATATATGACAACCTTCCTTTTCAACACGTATACGTCCTTTTGAAGATGTATCCTTAAATACGAAAGTACTTAAGGAAATTCCTGTCTTAATCCTTCCTTCGTGGTCTGATATTGTCACATTGTTCATCTCATGGTAATTTCTTTATGATTTACACACACACACACACACACACACACACACACACACACACACACACACACACACACACACACACTGAGCTACTGGTCTGGTAGCTGAGGGGACAGCGCGCATAACTCGTAATTCTGTGGCCCGGGTTCGATTCCTGAACCAGGCAGAAACAAATGGGCAAAGTTTCTTTCACAATCAATACCTCTGTTACCTAGCAGTAAATAGGTACCTGGGAGTTAGACAGCTGTTACGGAGCTGTTTCCTGGGGGGGGGGGGGTGTAGAAAAAAATCTTAAAAAAAATAGTTAGTAGTTAGTACCGGTTGAATTACAGTAGAGTAATGGGGTGAGAATAGCTTGAGCTACCTCATCCCTTTGTGTGTATTTAACCTCAATAAACTTATTTCAATTTCAATTTCAATTACAGTAGAGAGGTGGGCCGAAAGAGCAAAGCTCAACCCCAGCAAGCACTAGGTGAATACAACTAGGTGAATATACACACACACACACCGTACGATCATATAGTTTGCTAATAACTCTCTCCCTCTCTTTCTCTCTCTCTCTCTCTCTCTCTCTCTCTCTCTCTCTCTCTCTCTCTCTCTCTCTCTCTCTCTCTCTCTCTCTCTCTCTCTCTCTCTCTCTCTCTCTCATTGACTAAATTAATTTATTTTAAATTAACATTGATATCATATTAACTCTAAATGCGTCGAGATCGTTACTTAGTAAATGTTATAGAACTTTTTGTATATAAAATGTTAGAGATAGCTTAACGAAGTTAAAAAATATATTGATATTTCCCGAAGCAGATATTATCGCCAGATAAATTAAAATCAAACAAGAAAACATAAAAACTGAGCCAGACTAAGTAATATAACATTGAACAAAGACAACAAGGACTGACAAAAAAGAGGCAGTAAATCTAAAGTGAGGATGATCTTAAGGATTATGCAAATTATATGAGATTGCAGACACTGCGATAGAAATATTATGCGTAGTTAACGCGAATCTATGTATATTTATTTTCACATACATACACACACACATACACACACACACACACATAATATATATATAAAATATATATAATATATATATATATTATATATATATAATATATATATATATATATATATATATATATATATATATATATATATATATATATATATATATATATATGTGTGTGTGTGTGTGTGTGTGTGTGTGTGTGTGTGTGTGTGTGTGTGTGTGAAATATATATTATATATATATATATATATATATATATATATGAAATTTTGTATTAGGAATATTTTATTTGTAATCATCGTAATTCATAGATATTTAGATTCATTTTCAATATCTTCCAGTAGATCATCAGACTAATACAATGCTATCAAGTTGAATCCGGTAAAGCATCTCCACCAATAAATTTAAAGTCGACAAGTGGGGGTCAACGACCTAAAATTTAACATACGCAGCCAGCACAATTAGGTGATTCAAGACCGAGAATACTCGAACCTAATGATCACTTTCACCGGCAAGTTTATCCCTGTTGAATACTTCATCAAGGTATATTCCCTAACAGGCAAATTAAGGTCATCAGCTTCTCTCGAGGCTTATATGCAAATTGTTTTTTCGGTAAAAAAATTTGTAAATTTTCGGGGTAAATTTTCCCGGCGTGATCTAGGCACCTGTGACTACCATTAACTTCCCCTCGGGGTCTAGGAACTTTTTCTTTCCACAGTTACAGAAGCTTCCGTTTCGCAAATAATTAAGACATATAAGCCATTTTGACATTGAAGGATTTGAGAGAGAGAGAGAGCGAGAGAGAGAGAGAGAGAGAGAGAGAGAGAGAGAGAGAGAGAGAGAGAGAGAGAGAGAGAGAGAGAGAGAGAGAGAGAGAGAGAGAGAGAGGAAGAGAGCAAGAGAGAGAGCCAGAGCGAGAGAGCAATATAGAGCTAAGAAATGAAGAAACTGAGTCTCACAGCACTAATGGAAAAAATATAAAGGTGAATAAAACAACAACTCATAAATTTGCATGCAACAAATTGGACAATGAAACCGTGTTAAAAATTTAACAAAAAGCAGAACTACGTTGACGTAGACATGAACTTTTTAACATGAAGATCGGGTTAGAGAGATTTCTAGATGCTACAGCAATACTCAGTAAAGCTCAGTAAGAAAGAGAGTCAGTTCAAAAGAAGGTATGGGCTTAGGAGCAAGCACTTGGACCTGACAGAACACATACTTGAAAACATTAAGATGAGCACACACACTCATTATGAGACAACACAGGCGAGCGGCAACTTACGAACTTGAGAGAGAATTATCTAACCTCACCTCTCCAGCTTCACCCTAGTGGCAAGTGGGTCGTTCTTCTTGCCATGTGAGGATCACCTCACCTCTCCATCTTGACCCCTGAGTACGACGCTAGTCGTACTTGCCCTTTAATTATCATCATACATCTCCAGCTTGACTCCAGAGTTCGAGGCTGGTTATTTCCAGAGTCCTGACGACTACAATAGCAGGAGCCTCTATAGTAATCCTTTATGATACTATCTAAAGACTCTAGACTCTAAACCCTAGACGTGGCTTACAAAAAAAGAGTACCGTCTACAGGTCCTGGAGCCTTTACGAAGAACCTTTTAAAACCTGTAGTCATAAGTGTCAAGGAAGATGATCAGGCTGTCTTCTGAGTTTCCTGGGAAAGGGGGTGCACTATCTTGGAAGTGCGGAGAACATTTTTTTGTTTAAAGATGCTGTCT
>NC_091154.1:37553834-37611334 GCF_040958095.1 Procambarus clarkii | reverse complement strand
TTAAAGAATTTATTGAGAATCTTTAAGAAGCATTTTGTTAAGAATCCATTTTTTTTAAAGAAATAAATTACAGGAGAGAGGAAGATGTGGTGTAAAAATGACCTCTCTCGCGGTCAATGTTTCCTCCCTCGCTGCTCTTTCTCTCCACTCCTCCTCCTATTCCTTCATCTTCTTTCCTCTTTTGTTCATCCTCTTTCGTCCCCTTTCTCCATCACTGCCTCCTGCTTCTCCTTTCACATTTCTTCTCCTATATCCTCTCTCTCAATCTTTGTCTTTCCTCTCCTTTCTTCTTCTTCGCCCTGTTGCTATCGCCTTTCCCTCTTATTACACATTCTTCTCACCTTTCTCCCTTTTCTTCCTCGCCCATTTCTCTTTCCCCCCTTTCTTTATCCTAATATACCCTTATTGCCTCGCTTCGTCCTCCTTTCTCCCTTCTCAGTTTTCCTCCACGCCCCTTATTTCTCTCTACCTTATCTGCACCTCCTCATATCACTCATTTACCTTCTACTTCCTCCTCGCCTTCTCATCCTTACCCTTCCCTTGCTCCATCTCCCGTTCCATGGTCTCTCTCTCTCTCTCTCTCTCTCTCTCTCTCTCTCTCTCTCTCTCTCTCTCTCTCTCTCTCTCTCTCTCTCTCTCTCTCTCTCTCTCTCTCTCTCTCTCTCTCTCTCTCTCTCTCTCTCTCTCTCTCTCTCTCTCTCTCTCTCTCTCTCTCTCTCTCTCTCTCTCTCTCTCATTCATTCTATCCCGTCTTACTCTCCCTCCCTTCTTCACACAACACCCTCCCCTTCTCCTCCTCTCTTTTCTCCATCTTATTCCCTTCTCTGCGTCTTACTCTAAACCCCTATTCATTCTTCCTCTCCCCTTACCTTCTCTCTCTTTTCCACTCCCTGCATTCCATTTTTCATTTCGAAAAACCTACACGTAAAAAAGCTTTGAATTTTGAATTAGATCCCCAAATAACACTTCTAAATGTAATTAAACTCACTTTGCAACGTATACAAGAATGCGCTATTTAATTATTACATCGTGTATATGCATTTTTATGTAATGTATACATGCTGACGATGTTTGTATATCATAGATTAAAGTTCTTGTATACGCAACGGAAACAGAGCAACGTTGATATCATTGAATACAGGAGTATTCAGGAGTATGAATACAGGAGTATGAATACAGTTGATTTGTAATTTTTTTTTCTCTTCTTTATTTCATTTTCATGTTCCTGTTCATTTATTTTCTTATTTGTATTATTATGCCGAATCCTCAGTGGGATATTACTTTTGGATTTCACGTGTGTTTGTGTGTGTTTTTTTTCTGCTTCACATCCATATCCAATCTTTGCATTGCTATGAAACTTGCAACATACTTTTGTGATAGCAAGTCGATGGTTGCTGTTACAATAGAATAGTTTACCTCCTAGATAGCCGTTTGTGGACCCAAGTGCAACTTTCGAGACAGTTCGGTACTTGGGTGATAACGAAGCCGTTAGAGAATATTACTGTATCAAATTTCCTACACACACACACACACACACACACACACACACACACACACACACACACACACACACACACACACACACACACACACACACACACACACACACACACACGCCCTGATATGAGGGGGCTGGTCTTATGATATCAGGGACTGGTTAAATGATATCAGGGGATAATCTTATGATATCAGGTGGATAGTCTTGTGATATCAAGGGATGTTTCGGATAGTCTCATGACATCCGGGGAAGTTTTGGATAGTCTGAGCTTGCATGCACGCACGCTCGCACGCACGCACCCACCCACCCATATATGCTGTGTTCAATATTTCTTCACTGAATTCCAAACTGTTTCAATTAAACATCAATAACTGAATTGAGTGGTTTAGTTTTTTTTGTGGTGAATCTGTCAGAGGTCATTTTACATGATTGGTGTATAGTTAAATATAAAAAAACAACTCCAACTTTCATGCCATTTGACGATTGACTGAATGATAACATTTAATATGCATTCTCGGAATGTGAATTTGGCCTAAATTTGGCGAGAGAGAGAGAGAGAGAGAAAGAGAGAGAGAGAGAGAGAGAGAGAGAGAGAGAGAGAGAGAGAGAGAGAGAGAGAGAGAGAGAGAGAGAGAGAGAGAGAGAGAGAGAGAGAGAGAGAGAGACAGAGAGACAGAGAGACAGAGAGACAGGAGGAGAGAGTGGAGATGCAGGTCTAGCTAACGAGCAAACTTAAAGAATAAATTGAATAAATCCGTGGAGTTGGGACAGCGAGAAGGGTCTGTGCTCAATTTGTTGCTTGCAATATGCCCTTAAGGCATCAAGGAAATATATATCACCGGAGTGCTTGGGAGTACCTGAATTTTCTGTTTTGTGTGATCTAATTTATGCTTTTTCTTCAAGCGTGTTTGCTATTTTGTTTTCTGGTGTTTTGCAAGCAAAGTTGCTTGAAATTTCTACTTTTCCCCGTGAAGACCTAGACGTCAGAGGTGGACATAAATTTTAATTCTTCCCTAAGAGGCTCATACACACGGATATAGTCAGCGGAATACGCGAAATCGACGAATGTCAAGACACCCTTTAGGGTCCTATCAATAAAATGGAATTATTAACACCAGCAGAGGAAAAAAAACGACGTTTCGGTCCGTCCTGGACCATTATCGTTGACATACGTCTTGATAATGATTCAGAACGGACCGAAACTTCGTCGTTTCTTCCTCTTTTGGTGTGGGGTTTTGGTCATTATATCTTGAGCCACGTTATTTGGGACCCATCGTCTGCATATGGAACTCCGTCCACTGCATTCCACCTACGCAAGACCAGTCCTGATGTACGCGGCTCCGGCGTGGTGTTCGAGGCTCAAGTAACACAGAAGAAAACTTGTGAATGTGGAAAAGTTTGCACCGAAACTCGTCCTACAATTGCGTGTATTGGGGTGCTAAAAGAAGTTTCAAGAACTGAACCTAACGACGATATATAAAAGTTAAAAAAAAGGGAGGGGGAAGGTGATAGAGATATATAAAATAGGGGCTTGAAATTGTGGAAAAAGTTAAAATATTATTAATAAAATACAATTGAACAAAGGACATCAACTAGAGATGAGTCATAGGGAAGTAAGAAAATGCTCATTTAAAGTAAGATCAGAAAGAAAGTGGAATTAACGAGCCCAGGACGATCAAAACCCAACTTCAAAAGCAGTTTTAAAAAACAATTTAACAAAAAACTTCAAGCGTTTCCTGTGTTCAGGGACTGCGAGTATAGTCCCTGGCCATAGAGAGATAAAACACCGAGCAAAGACTGAAAGACCGAGCCTTCACTCCACTAGAAAAGAGGAAGCGTATGCAACAATTTTTTTAAACAATTATGTCCATCAGCATTTAAGAACATAAGGATAAAGATAACTGCAGATGGCCAATTGACCCATACGAGGCAGCTCCTATATATATATACACCCTATCTCATTCATATATATGTCTAACCTACTAACAATATTTAGACAGCTACTCTCTAGACTATATGAAGGAGGTTTGTTGCATTATGAAGATGTTATCAAGAACACGAGAGTGAACAGCAGTAGTAGACATACTCAAGACATAAACAATTCTTAGAGGCGTTTATATAGTGGATATAAATAAAATGTTATATATATATATATATATATATATATATATATATATATATATATATATATATATATATATATATTATTAAATATGACCGAAAAAGTAAGATTAATAATTCTAACACGAATTTTCTCAATCTTTCGTACATTACGCTTCACTGTTGGAGGTAAATCAAAAATCACTTCTCCAAAATTCATTTTTATTTCTAGTCTGACGCGACACGGGCGCGTTTCGTAAAACTTATTACATTTTCAAAGACTTCACAAATACACAACTGATTAGAACTTACGTCTCTCTGATATTATATCTACATTTGAGTGAGGTGGGAAGGATGATGTGGCATTAACACAAGACAGAACAGGGGATATTAATAGGGTATTAAAAGTATCAACACAAGACAGAACAGAAAACAATGGGTATTGAATAGAAGTGTTTGTAGAAAGCCTATTGGTCCATATTTCTTGATGCTTCTATATTGGAGCGGAGTCTTGAGGTGGGTAGAATATAGTTGTGCAATAATTGGCTGTTGATTGCTGGTGTTGACTTCTTGATGTGTAGTGCCTCGCAAACGTCAAGCCGCCTGCTATCGCTGTATCTATCGATGATTTCTGTGTTGTTTACTAGGATTTCTCTGGCGATGGTTTGGTTATGGGAAGAGATTATATGTTCCTTAATGGAACATTAAGGAACATATAATCTCTTCCCATAACCAAACCATCGCCAGAGAAATCCTAGTAAACAACACAGAAATCATCGATAGATACAGCGATAGCAGGCGGCTGGACGTTTGCGAGGCACTACACATCAAGAAGTCAACACCAGCAATCAACAGCCAATTATTGCACAACTATATTCTACCCACCTCAAGACTCCGCTCCAATATAGAAGCATCAAGAAATATGGACCAATAGGCTTTCTACAAACACTTCTATTCAATACCCATTGTTTTCTGTTCTGTCTTGTGTTGATACTTTTAATACCCTATTAATATCCCCTCCTGTTCTGTCTTGTGTTAATGCCACATCACCCTTCCCACCTCACTCAAATGTAGATATAATATCAGAGAGACGTAAGTTCTAATCAGTTGTGTTTTTGTGAAGTCTTTGAAAATGTAATAAGTTTTACGAAACGCGCCCGTGTCGCGTCAGACTAGAAATAAAAATGAATTTTGGAGAAGTGATTTTTGATTTACCTCCAACAGTGAAGCGTAATGTACGAAAGATTGAGAAAATTCGTGTTAGAATTATTAATCTTACTTTTTCGGTCATATTTAATAATATATGTCTACAGGAAAGACTGCTACCAAAATATACTAATATATATATATATATATATATATATATATATATATATATATATATATATATATATATATATATATATATATATATATATATATATATATATATATATATGTATATATAAGTGAAAAAACACACACGCACGTACGCACGGACATGTTCGCACCCTCATATACGCAGGAAATACTCTTGCCTATTTCCTCATTCTGTCGACGACCTTATTGTTGTGGCAAATAACCAATTTAGCTATCGCAACAAGGCGGTGCATCTCTCCTTTGTTTAGGACAAGCAGAAAACTTCCGTCAGGATAAAATAACGAGCGAATAAGCCAAGAAATTTGTGTTTCTCATTAAAAAATGCGACGATGGCTGAAGGGGGTAAGTGTATGTGATGAGACTTTTCTCTCTCTCTCTCTCTCTCTCTCTCTCTCTCTCTCTCTCTCTCTCTCTCTCTCTCTCTCTTTCTCTTTCATTCTCATAATAAATGTAAATGTTAGATGACTTTCTCTTAAATTTACATAAAACACACACATCGGCTTCAGGGACACACACAAACCCATGTTGATGGTGACGGACTTTCACCCCTATAATTCGGACGCATGTTGATACAAGCCACGCATGTACTTCAGCGGCGCTGGACGCATGCGGCCGGGGTCTTCACTTTCAATTACGGCAATATGTTTGTGCAGTTCGTGTACGTATTCAAAGACAAGTTTACTTAGATCATATACACAGTAAAAAAAATGGAGATTAAGTGATTAGGCATATAGAGACCCCAACGAGAGTTTACATTGGCCGTGAATGCAATAAAATAACTCCATCGACCGTCTATATCGATAAAGTTTATGTCTTCATAAATATCGACCGTCAATGTCTTCAGTGAACATTTTAAATCAAAAAACAATTTACGCTTCGAATGCATTTAATAATTCAACGCGATGTTGACAAGCACCATTCCCTCGTAGTATAAAATTACGAGGGAAAATGTAGACCGAAACATCCTCGATTGTCAGAAAACATTCAACACAGTTAACACATTTAACTTCACCACACAGATTTAGCAGCGACATTCAGCCCCCCCTCAAACACAGATAAGCAAACAAACACGTCCCTGAGAACATCACAGGATCATAAAACACAGAACGTATCAAAAATAAAAAATAAAAAATTACACTTATAACATCTTTACTTAATAATATTTTCTGTGTAACGTACAACACAATTTATATAAAGAGATTAAATTTTTTCCCTCGAAATGATTTATATAAAGTCGTAACATGGAAAAAAATTCAGTAAAAAAATTTCTTTCTCCCAACCGCTGTTTTTTATAAATGTTTCTCTGCTTTTTTTAAGGGCCTCTTGTGGGGGTCGACACCTTTGACCATCCTGTCTCTTGAGGACTGAGATGTGGTTATTATATGAGGTTAATTGGGAAGTGGGTAAACGAGCGGTTGTTAATTATATGTTAATTGTTTAATTGTCAAGGTTGCTAATAGTGCATCAGTAATAACTTAAGATAATCAAGTCTTAAATCATTGATGGATATTAATTATCAGTCGGACTTGTTATATAATAATTAGTCAAATGCGTAATTTCTCAGATAAAGGCTGACATGTACACAGGGGAACAATAGATGGACTTTAGAACCTGATGTGTGAGAGGCAGTCTTTAGCCGAAGATAAATGGTCAGACTCAATGGCCTTGTGTCACTTGGTATGTGTGTGTGTGTGTGTGTGTGTGTGTGTGTGTGTGTGTGTGTGTGTGTGTGTGTGTGTGTGTGTGTGTGCGTGTGTGTGTGTGTGTGGTTTATGCAAATGTTGATTTACATTTGTGTACATGAGTGCATGTAAATGCGTATACGTTAGCAAGTCACATCCGCCCATATATATGTAAAATATCTAAATATCAATCATTTTAGAAATAAATATGTAAATAAGAAATATTTACACCCAAAGAGCAATGAAAATATTGTCAGGTAGATTGCACGACTGAAATGATTTTTGGCGTTTTAAATATCTGTTACGCCACTCAACTTTACCCTCAATTCCCACTAACAATACTCAGAGGACAAAAGAACATGATAGCTTAAAGTTGTGTTTCCACACACAGCTAAAATATCTCCTTGAATATATAAAAAAAAATCTGCAGTCCCATAGGGAAGTGTTATAAATGTATTCTGAAATGTGCAGTTTTCTTTATACTGGAGAGAGAGAGAGAGAGAGAAAGAGAGAGAGAGAGAGAGAGAGAGAGAGAGAGAGAGAGAGAGAGAGAGAGAGAGAGAGAGAGAGAGAGAGAGAGAGAGAGAGAGAGAGAGAGAGAGAGAGAGAGAGAGAGAGGAACATACACACGCATACGTACACATAGACATACACAGAGGCGGGCGCGCACACACACACACACACACACACACACACACACACACACACACACACACACACACACACACACACACACACCCGCCCGCTCGACACTCCCAAAACCATACCTGCATCATGAGCAGAACATCAGGTGTCTCCAAATCGGACCAATGCCACAAAAACACCTCCCCAATACACTGAACAACACGACCCAATACCCCAGAAACCTCACACTGGGAAATAACACATCCTGGCCTCATACACCAGAGTTACCCCACCTGTTCTACGGCCACAAAACAGAACCACCACGACTAGTACACCACCACACACTCAGCCTAGATTCATGCTCGCTCTCTCTCTCTCTCTCTCTCTCTCTCTCTCTCTCTCTCTCTCTCTCTCTCTCTCTCTCTCTCTCTCTCTCTCTCTTTATAGGTAGCGAGGGGCGGAGTCAGATAAAGAAAGAGTGGCAGTATCAAAGGGAGTGAAAAAGTGACTCCGCAAGTAAGTGGCATTGTGTGAGAGAGAGAGAGAGAGAGAGAGAGAGAGAGAGAGAGAGAGAGAGAGAGAGAGAGAGAGAGAGAGAGAGAGAGAGAGAGAGAGAGAGAGCGAGAGAGAGAGAGAGAGAGAGAGAGAGAGAGAGAGAGAGAGAGAGAGAGAGAGTCCTACAGGCATGCAGACTGATATACAAAAATGAAAAAAAAGTGGCTCACACAATTTTCCAAAACGAATGGTACCGTATTTTTCTGGAAGTTTTCAGTAACAACAGTCTAATCTTTAATTACCAGAGTTATTTATTAGCGAGTGCTTTTATGATAATTCATCTACAAATTGCACTTTTGGCATATAAAAACGTGTAAATAAAAAAAAAGTTGCAGGGCTACGTAATTGAATGTGGTGGAAATAATGTTCCAACGTGACTTTTTTACTACTTTTTTATTTTTATTTAATTTTAATCTAATTACACACACAATTTAAGATTTTTTAGCTGGAGACTATTATTTTGTATAGCTTCAACTGTAGCCTCTCTGCGTCATGCCTCACGACACTGCGTCATCCATAGCCCTCAAGTCAGCCCTGCGTCATTATTAGCGTCTTTTTCGTCAACCCTGTCAGACCTCTTTAATTGCGTCGTTGCAAGTTTATATGTTTGCTTCACTCCCCTGATTACCCACCTCTGCCACCGCCACCCTCACTCATCTCTCAACAAATTCGCTCAGGCACGCACGCACACAACTAGGTAAGCACAAGAACACTGAACAAATTCTTTCTAATGTCTCTGTGGCTCACTTGGGTACTAAGCTTTCACCTGTATTCCCTTGTTCGTGTCCCATCCATGCAAATACTTCAGCACGGGTGGAACACGAACACGGGGACACAGGTGGTAACTTAGTACCCAAATGAGCCACAGAGACATTAGAAAGAATTTTTTCAGTGTCAGAGTAGTTAACAGATCGAATGCACTAGGAAATGATGTGGTGGAGGCTGACTCCATACACAGTTTCAAATGTAGATATGATAGAGCCCAGTAGGCTCAGGAATCTGTACACCAGTTGATTGACAGTTGAGAGGCGGGACCAAAGAGCCAGAGCTCAACCCCCGCAAGCTCACCTAGGTGAGTACACACACACACACACACACACACACACACACACACACACACACACACACACACACACACACACACACACACACACACACACACACACACACACACCGAAGCAGAGAGTTACGGTGAGGGGTGAGACCTCCGATTGGCGTGAAGTCACCAGTGGAGTCCCACAGGGCTCTGTACTCGGTCCTATCTTGTTTCTGATATATGTAAATGATCTCCCGGAGGGTATCGATTCATTTCTCTCAATGTTTGCGGACGATGCTAAAATTATGAGAAGGATTAAAACAGAAGAGGACTGTTTGAGGCTTCAAGAAGACCTAGACAAGCTGAAGGAATGGTCGAACAAATGGTTGTTAGAGTTTAACCCAACCAAATGTAATATAATGAAGATAGGTGTAGGGAGCAGGAGGCCAGATACAAGGTATCATCTGGGAGAGGAAATTCTTCAGGAGTCAGAGAAGGAAAAAGACTTGGGGGTTGATATCACGCCAGACCTGTCTCTTGCAGCACATATCAAGCGGATAGCATCAGCGGCATATGCCAGGCTGGCCAACATACGAACGGCATTCAGAAACTTGTGTAAAGAATCATTCAGAACTTTGTATACCACATATGTCAGGCCAATCCTGGAGTATGCAGCCCCAGCATGGAGTCCATATCTAGTCAAGGATAAGACTAAACTGGAAAAGGTTCAAAGGTTTGCCACCAGACTAGTACCCGAGCTGAGAGGTATGAGCTACGAGGAGAGACTACGGGAATTAAACCTCACTTCGCTGGAAGACAGAAGAGTTAGGGGGGACATGATCACCACATTCAAGATTCTGAAGGGGATTGATAGGGTAGATAAAGACAGTCTATTTAACACAAGGGGAACACGCACAAGGGGACACAGGTGGAAACTGAGTGCCCAAATGAGCCACAGAGATATTAGAAAGAACTTTTTTAGTGTCAGAGTGGTTGACAAATGGAATGCATTAGGAAGTGATATGGTGGAGGCTGACTCCATACACAGTTTCAAGTGTAGATATGACAGAGCCCGATAGGCTCATGAATCTGTACACCTGTTGATTGACGGTTGAGAGGCGGGACCAAAGAGCCAGAGCTCAACCCCCGCAAACACAACTAGGTGAGTACAACTAGGTGAGTACACACACACACACACACACACACACATATATATATATATATATATATATATATATATATATATATATATATATATATATATATATATATATATATATATAAACCCAAACAAACAGGCAGACAAATGAAGGGGTAAGGGAGGAGAGTAAGGGTAGTGAAGGTGAATAATACTCAAGTGGAAACCATTCTAGTGTCTCACATATTGTTGCTGAGAAGAATGGAGTAGACTGGGGAGAATTTTAGGCTTAGACTAAATGATATTAGCACTTAAATATTAGCTCTTAAGCTATGATCGTCTTTATATTTCTCATCATCTTATATCGTAAGAAATATTCTATTATGTAAACAATATTCCATTTACTAAAAAGAATATGGAAGAAAAAGAAAAATTATTAAGCAAGTGGTATTACTAAAAGGATAAGTTAAAGTGCTTATTCAACTATTAATATTTATATAATGCTCACCTTATGTTAGTTCGTAACTTAAGAATTTAGCAAATATTAACAAAGTATATTCCTCCATTAATGTTTATTAGGAAAATTATTTCAGTACATATTCCTCCAAAAGTCACGACCCGTGGACGACTAGCGGGCAGCATGCACTATACCCCATGGAAGGAAAGTCATATTTCAGGAGAGTCATACCCAGGCTTCCTTTCACTGAAACTATTACAGTATCGTGACTGAGTTACTTGCTTCCGTGGTCGCCAGAAATGGCCAACTAATGGTCAAAAATGCCTCTTCCGTCTCGTTTGGTGTTCGGTTTAAGGCCAATCAACCACTGGATGGTTGTTATCTTAAGGACACTCGATTAGTGACCTACTAGCAAATATTCGTTTCTCCTGAACATGCATCAGAACTAGTGTAAGTTGACATGCTAGTATTCACGAAGAAGCGGGGTAAATCCTATATTTCCAGTCTGCGTTTTGGTCCTTTATATATACCAGGTTTCGGGCACTGGTCACCGACTCACCAGAAGTACCAAGTTTCAGGATGCCCCGTGTAGCCCTTCACAAGGGTCTCAAGTTCAAGTAAGTTTATTGAGACAATAAGTTACATCCCAAAACTATTGGGTAACTTAGGTTATTTATACCCTCCAACCAAGGAACTCAACAATATTTAGCGTCTGAAATGTAAGTATTTTCTTAGACGAAGAAATTTCTGAGAGATGACATTCTATTGTTTATCTTGTCTTGCCTATGTTGCATGCAAGGTCCACACATCGTGTGCAACAATGATACTAAGAGGTTTCAAGTAGAATTAGAGAGAACAACGATTGAAAAAATGGCGCATGAGGATAAGGGCAAAGCGCCTTTTCGTTTCATAGATGCGAATATATTCCGTGTTGCAATATCCCCCCATCACAAAGAGCTTGTTTCCACACAGATTTGCACATATAAGTGGGAGCAATATAAAAATGTTTTCAACTAAAAATACACGTTAATTGCTATGAAAAAACACGACACTGTATACAGTAAGGAACAAAACATAAATATATCGAAATATGGCAAGTTAATTATGTTGCATTAATTAACAGAGTGACTAAAAATTCTTGAAAATACAATTAGTTCCGAGAATGGAAAGTTCACACAGATGGTATCACACTTGGGAACGGAAATAATGCATTAACAGCTGTCCATGCAAATGTTCCTGCGAATGGCAGTTCAACAGAGAACAGCAATAACATCTTGATCAAAAAAAGAATTATTGATCATGTGTTATATTTGTTTACATGTGCACTATTGCCAACCCCAATAATAAAGCCTTCGGCTCAAAATCTATTATTTTAATACTCTTGGTCCGGATGCTCGAGTGGATGGGTGGCACTATCTGTCTTCTATTCTGGCGCAATATTGGCTCTCCACTGCCTTCAATGGCACTCCCGTCCATTCAATATTTTTTTAATATTAATGATTACAAAAAATTGTCCCGTTGGGACTAAACTCGTTCTAGTTATCGATGAAATATTTCCAGAGCCAAAGGGGGGGGGGCATTATTTTGAAACATGACCCTCGGCCAGAAGTTTTTGTGCGCTAGTAGGTCTCTACACGAATAGCTCTGTATGCGAATAGGTATATACGAAAAGGTATATACGCGAATAGGTATATACGTGAATAGGAATATACGTGAATAGGTATATATGCGAGTACTTCTGTACACGAATAGGTTTGTACACGAATAGGTTTGTAAACGAATAGGTTTGTACGCGAATAGGTTTGTAAACGAATTGATTTGTACACGAATAGGTTTGTACACGAATTGGTTTGTACACGAATAGGTTTGTACATGAATAGGTGTGTACACGAATAGGTTTGTACGCGAATAGGTTTATACGCCAGTACGTATGTACATGAGTAGGTACTGTACATGAGTAGGTCTGTGTACGAGTAGGTCTGTACGGCATTAAGTTTGTATGTGAGTAGGCATATACGCACGTAGGTCAGTATACAAGTAGGTCTGTGAACAAGTAGGCCGTTATTCTAGTAAGTCTATATGCCAATAGATATGTACATCAGAAAGCACATTCACAAGTAGGCCTATCTGCAAGCAAATTTTTACAAAAGTTGAACCAAACATCAACAAGACCATACACTAGTAGGCCTGTACGCCAGTAGGCCTATACAGTAGAAGGCCTGCCCTCCAGAAGATCTGTATAGCAGGAGATCTGTGTAAAAGCAAGTCCGTACGCCAGGTGTGACTACGGGCTCACCATAGCCCGTGCTGCTTGGAACTTTTTGTTCCAGGTAGCGAATCTTTAACAACAACAACAACAGCCAGGTGTGATGTGGTTGCCAACTTCTTCTTCTTCACCAAGATGTGCCAGGTAGGGAATCTTGAGATCTTAAACATAGCAGCAAGCTTCATAATTCCCAGCCAGTTGTGTTTCTAATAAAAACAAAAAATACATAATTATACAAATTCCTATCATTTGACACCTCTCATTTCCGAACATTTGCGTTTCAAACAACCTGTAATACCGGACATCTAACGGCGTATATTTACTGAAGCACAGAATTAGCTGCTTGTAACCTGCATGAGCATTGATTGCACACGTCAATGCTAATTTTCACATAGAGCGGTAACTATGCCATTGATTGTACAAAAGGAGGTTGTTAGAGGGAAATAGAGCGAAGGAGAGCAATATATAGTGAGAGTGAGAGAGAGAGAGAGAGAGAGAGAGACAGAGAGAGAGAGAGAGAGAGAGAGAGAGAGAGAGAGAGAGAGAGAGAGAGAGAGAGAGAGAGAGAGAGAGAGAGAGAGAGAGACAGAGAGAGAGAGAGAGAGAGAGAGAGAGAGAGAGAGAGAGAGAGAGAGAGAGAGAGAGAGAGAGAGAGAGAGAGAGAGAGAGAGAGAGAGAGCGTAAACCGGAGAAAGAGTGCATTAGAGTAAAAATAATTCCTATTATGGCATTACATGTAATTCCATAATAGGACAATGATGTACTTGTTGTGTAAGACAAGTGCACAAACCATACTGACCAACATATTTTGTATATTCCTATGATTTACCACAAGACTAGTACTGTAACTCAGAAACATTGGACCAAAAAAATATCCAATAGAGATATGATCGCGCCATACAAAATACACAGAGATATCGACGGGGTAAAGAACGTCAGTCATTAATTATAGATGAGAACATATTTACAGGCCACCGACGGATATTAGAAGCGATTAATTAGTTGGAGAGACATAAAGACAACTTCCTTCGTCGTAAAAGTAATGAACAAGTAGAATGAGCCTACGGGAGGGAAATAATGCAAGAAAACTCTACTGCTGCATATACTCCTGTCACAATGACAGGAATAGATGCAACTAGATGCAATTGCACATGAGCTTTCATAGTCACTGCATTAATAATGGAGAGCTTAAGAGAACTGGGTCCGGGAGCTAGATCTCATTCCCCCCCATGCACGAAAATATCAAGCGATCAGTTCCGAGCCCGGCACTAACGCATGCGTCAATATTAGCATATTAGCAATGAAAGTACAAGCAGCAATATATATATATATATATATATATATATATATATATATATATATATATATATATATATATATATATATATATATATATATGCAAACAAGCCTGAATGGTCCCCAGGACTATATACAACTGAAAACTCACACCCCAGAAGTGACTCGAACCCATACTCCCACAACTGGTATGTACAGGGACGCCTTAATCCGCTTGACCATCACGACCGGACAAAAGGAAGTGATAGCCGAGGCTATATGAACCACTTCCCCGCCGGCACTCGGATGGTAATCTTGGGCATAGCATTTTATCAAATCACCTCATTCTTTGGGGCACACGTGAGGAACACAAATGCAAACAAGCCTGAATGGTCCCCAGGACTATATACAACTGAAAACTCACACCCCAGAAGTGACTCGAACCCATACTCCCACAACTGGTATGTACAGGGACGCCTTAATCCGCTTGACCATCACGACCGGACAAAAGGAAGTGATAGCCGAGGCTATATGAACCACTTCCCCGCCGGCACTCGGATGGTAATCTTGGGCATAGCATTTTATCAAATCACCTCATTCTTTGGGGCACACGTGAGGAACACAAATGCAAACAAGCCTGAATGGTCCCCAGGACTATATACAACTGAAAACTCACACCCCAGAAGTGACTCGAACCCATACTCCCACAACTGGTATGTACAGGGACGCCTTAATCCGCTTGACCATCACGACCGGACAAAAGGAAGTGATAGCCGAGGCTATATGAACCACTTCCCCGCCGGCACTCGGATGGTAATCTTGGGCATAGCATTTTATCAAATCACCTCATTCTTTGGGGCACACGTGAGGAACACAAATGCAAACAAGCCTGAATGGTCCCCAGGACTATATACAACTGAAAACTCACACCCCAGAAGTGACTCGAACCCATACTCCCACAACTGGTATGTACAGGGACGCCTTAATCCGCTTGACCATCACGACCGGACAAAAGGAAGTGATAGCCGAGGCTATATGAACCACTTCCTTTGGCTATGCCCAAGATTACCATCCGAGTGCCGGCGGGGAAGTGGTTCATATAGCCTCGGCTATCACTTCCTTTTGTCCGGTCATGATGGTCAAGCGGATTAAGGCGTCCCTGTACATACCAGTTGTGGGAGTATGGGTTCGAGTCACTTCTGGGGTGTGCGTTTTCAGTTGTATATAGTCCTGGGGACCATTCAGGCTTGTTTGCATTTGTGTTCCTCACGTGTGCCCCAAAGAATGAGGTGATTTGATAAAATGCTATGCCCAAGATTACCATCCGAGTGCCGGCGGGGAAGTGGTTCATATAGCCTCGGCTATCACTTCCTTTTGTCCGGTCGTGATGGTCAAGCGGATTAAGGCGTCCCTGTACATACCAGTTGTGGGAGTATGGGTTCGAGTCACTTCTGGGGTGTGAGTTTTCAGTTGTATATAGTCCTGGGGACCATTCAGGCTTGTTTGCATTTGTGTTCCTCACGTGTGCCCCAAAGAATGAGGTGATTTGATAAAATGCTATGCCCAAGATTACCATCCGAGTGCCGGCGGGGAAGTGGTTCATATAGCCTCGGCTATCACTTCCTTTTGTCCGGTCGTGATGGTCAAGCGGATTAAGGCGTCCCTGTACATACCAGTTGTGGGAGTATGGGTTCGAGTCACTTCTGGGGTGTGAGTTTTCAGTTGTATATAGTCCTGGGAACCATTCAGGCTTGTTTGCATTTGTGTTCCTCACATGTGCCCCAAAGAATGAGGTGATTTGATAAAATGCTATGCCCAAGATTACCATCCGAGTGCCGGCGGGGAAGTGGTTCATATAGCCTCGGCTATCACTTCCTTTTGTCCGGTCGTGATGGTCAAGCGGATTAAGGCGTCCCTGTACATACCAGTTGTGGGAGTATGGGTTCGAGTCACTTCTGGGGTGTGAGTTTTCAGTTATATATATATATATATATATATATATATATATATATATATATATATACACACACACACACACACACACACACACACACACACACAGTTAGTGAACTAAAGGCTTAGGTCTTCCGGGACAATAACTGTTTCATATGCGAAAAAAAGTTTTTAGTTAATTGAAAGTCAAAAAAAAAATAAGGCATGGTCTGGTTGGCAATATGCTTCATTATTCTGCATACTAAATGAAGTCCCAACCTGCTTGCGTTTATCCATCATAAATTTTGAAGGCAGCATGGAGTGTGGTTATGAAGTGAGGGACGTCTGGGAGGGTTCGTGGGAGGGAGGGAGGGAGGGGGAGAGTGTGTGATGGAGAGGTTTTGGAGGGAGAAGGATAGAGTGGATGGAGGGAGGGAAGTAGAGAGTGCTGGTGTGTGTGTGTGTGTGTGTGTGTGTGTGTGTGTGTGTGTGTGTGTGTGTGTGTGTGTGTGTGTGTGTGTGTGTGTGTGTGTGTGTGTGTTGGAGAACATAGTGGAGAGTTGAATAGAGGTGGAGGGAGAGAGGTGCATTAAAGAGTGCAGCTCTATGTTGGAGAGACTGAGAGTAGCAGTGAGTGGGTGTGTTTTGGAGGGAGTGTAGTTGTCCGGTGGAGGTAGTTTGGCTTTGTGTTGGAGAGATCTTAGCTGTGTGATGGAAAGAGAGATTGAGTGAGAGAGTGAGAGAGAGAGAGAGAGAGAGAGAGAGAGAGAGAGAGAGAGAGAGAGAGAGAGAGAGAGAGAGAGAGAGAGAGAGAGAGAGAGAGAGAGAGAGAGAGAGAGAGAGATAGGAATGTGAGTGGTGGAGAGATGTTGGGTATGGAAAATGTGAGGGGTGAAGAATTAGGTGATAAGTATGGGAAGTGTGGCTGTCCACTCAGCCTGACAGCTGAGTGGACAGCGCTTCGGATTCGTAGTTCTAAGGTTCCGAGTTCAATCACCGGTGGAGGCGGAGACAAATGGGCAAAAAGTCTCTTTCAGCCCGATGCCCCATGTTACCTAGCAGTAAATAGTTACCTGGGAGTTAGACAGCTGCTACAGGCTGCTTCTTGGGGAGGGTGTAACAAAATAGAGGCCTGGTCGAGGACTGGGCAGCGGGGGACGCTAAGCCCCGATCTCATCTCAAGATAACCTCAAGATAATGTGAGGGGAGGGGAATATGAGGGGTGAAGAATGAGGTGGTGAGTGTGAGGACACGTAGAAGTACAATTCAAACGTTTCTATTTGATCACCTCATTCTGCCTGAGCTGTGTTGTTTAATGCCTAACATGTCCAGGAGAAAACAGTTCCTTTCCGCTGTTTTTTTGTCCATCTTTTCGTCCAATGGGGCTTCTCTCTCACTAAAGTTGGTTGTGTCCTAGTCACTTTGGTCACACTTGAAGTCTGTCTCCCACAACTGGTAGCTTTGTTCTCAGTCATTAGGTAGTCTATGTTGCGGAGTTTCATAATCGGTTTCTGATTTCGCCCAATTAGATTTGGGCGATTAAATTAATTAGACTTTATCACTTCTACTTTTCAAGTTCAGGCAGCTGGATCTCTCTCTCTTCCTGGTTTATTCCCTATTCATCATTCCAAAAAACTTATTACAGATCAATCTGGCTTATCTAAGTGTTCATCATTGTATCGTCTAAGTTTAAGCTTTTCTCCATTTTATTAAAGCTTATAATCGCTTCCTCTCGTCGGACAACGTTCTCTGTATTCATTTAAATCGTTCTCTTCCATCACACGGAAATCTTTCCCACTAAACAAGGCAACTTACAAGAAAAAGCAATATTGCTTGAAATTAATAACCTACTTAGTACTTAAACGGTGATTTCACATCCAGGTGAACGAACATGAACAAAACTTAGCGCTCCGAACTTGAGCTTAACTCTGTGAATTACGGATAAACTTGAATGCGTTTAAACTTACCTGAAGGTAATTGGCAGGAGTTGCACTTACCTCAAGGCAGTGACATCAAAGCCCAAGTAACACACACTTAACAAAGGACACGAGGCCCTTGTGAGTCAGCCGCTGTGGCGGCGGAAGCTGCTCTTCACATCTCGGAAGTACATGAGACGAAATGCAGAACAACTGGAAGGAAAGAAAATTATGATGAGAAAGCGCTAAGATGATTACATAGCTCATGGAAGGAGTACAAGGACAGGATAGAAAACTGGGTTACGTTGAAGAGATCAATTAGAGAGAGAGAGAGAGACAGAGAGAGAGAGAGAGAGAGAGAGAGAGAGAGAGAGAGAGAGAGAGAGAGAGAGAGAGAGAGAGAGAGAGAGAGAGAGAGAGATAGAGAGAAACAGAGACAGAGACAGAGAAAGAGAGATACTCACTATAAATATGCATTTGTGGTACACGAAACCCATTAGTTTAATATCGAAGAGTAACATCGAAATATTCTTCAAACAATAACGATATATTATGCAAATAGGAAGAGGTACTGCTTGGGAAGGGATGGAGCAGGAAGGAGATGGAAGGAACAGAGTAGTAAGGGGGGAAAAGGAACGGGTATGTAGAGGGTGGATGAAGTGAGATGAGAAGAAACAGGTGAGAGAAAAATTGAAGAAACTGATTTCGGAATGAATGAATGAATTGGTGTGTTACTGAATATAAGGGAGTGTGAGAACTGGATGAGGGTATGCGAGAGAAGGAACGGGTGTTGGAGGGGAAAGAACAGGTGTAGGAAGGGGGTGTAGAGGGGCGACAAGGAGGAAGGGGAGAAGCCACTGTTTATAGACACTTCATCATACATTTTGTGGCATGGCTGGAGTGCTAAGATGCCCATAAAATGATCTTTTGAGAGCTATTACGGCAAGTTAGTAACGGTGTGGTGGTGGTGGTGGTGGTGGTGTGGTGGTGTGGTGGTGGTGTAGTGGTGGTTGTGATAGTGGTGATTGTGGTGGTGGGGCTGAGGTTGAGGTGTGGTTGTGGTGGTGGTGTGGTGATGATTGTGGTGGTGGGATTGAGGTTGTGGTGTGATGGCATATTAAGGTGTAACTATGGTCGTGATCTGGTAGCAGGAGTGTGATAATACTAGTGTGGCCGCAGTAGTGTGGCTGTAGTATTGTAGTTGTAATTCTGTCGTTACCTTGATGTGGTCAAGGCCGTGTGATAGCGCGCTTGTAGCGAAGCTGTGGTATCGGTGATGTGGCTACACCGCTGTGGTTGTTTTGGATGTCGTTGCAGTGGTGTTCCGTAAGGTGATATAGCACCTATACTCTCGATAAAGCCACATGACGATATCTAGGGAGGTGTGGAAAACCTCCTTAGATATCAAGTCGCGGCCCTCTAATCACCACCATACACATCCCCTCGCACCTCCCATGTCGTTAAAAAAATATTATCAATTTCAACCGAATCCCTCAACTATGCGGAGTGAATGCACGCAACGAGCTCAAATATTTCAATAATGAGCCCCCTGTCACCAGCAGTGTAATTGGATCTCAGTTTAAATTGAATTGCGAAAAAAGAGGTCGAGTTTTACGCCGATTCATTGACAACTCATGTAAGCTCCACACACACAAAGGACTAGTGTAATCGCCAGCCGCCAGTTCTCCAAACAAGGGTATCAACTCAACACTCTGAAAAAGTTTTTTTTAATGAGGTTTTTGGGGTTTCTTCTTACTAGGGATGAAAAGGGTGTGGTATTATGTCTCAATGTCTCTTTCTCTTTCTCTCTCTCTCTCTCTCTCTCTCTCTCTCTCTCTCTCTCTCTTTCTTTCTCTTTCTCTCTCTCTCTCTCTCTCTCTCTCTCTCTCTCTCTCTCTCTCTCTCTCTCTCTCTCTCTCTCTCTCTCTCTCTCTCTCTCTCTCCTCTCTCTCTCTCTCTCTCTCTCTCTCTCCTACACACGACACTGATAGATTATACAGATAAACGGTTCTCTGCTGATTAATTTAGCCTGAGTTCTGCTTCCGTTTCATATCACCATTATCATCATCATCATTACCATCATCATCATCGTAATAAATATATATATATATATATATATATATATATATATATATATATATATATATATATATATATATATATAACGCGTTATATATTAATGCGTTATGTGTGGTTTCCTCCGAGGCTATGGGTCCCCCTTCTTCCAGCCAGAGGTGGTACTCCCTTCCCTATTTAATATATATATATATATATATATATATATATATATATATATATAATGTTTAACCTACGCTTGAAACAATCAAGGGATCCTACTTGTATTATGTTACATGATAATTGGTTCCACATTTCAACAACTCTGTTACCGAACCAGTATTTACCAAGGTCTTTCCTAAATCTATACTTATCCAATTTATAACCATTGTTTCGTGTTATGTCTTGTGTTGATACTTTTAATACACCCTATTTCAATGTTGATTAGTGAGCAATTTTGCAACTTCTAGCTCACGTGTGGTACCAGTTTATATTCTCACTCATGTCTCAATGTCAATGAATGCAACAGTTCTCATGCTAATCACCAGTGTCACGTTCACTCACAAGTGGCACCACACACACACACACACACACACACACACACACACACACACACACACACACACACACACACACACACACACACACACACACACACACACACAAACACACACACACACACACACACACACACACACGCGCACAAACACACACACACATACACACACATTAGGTCAGTTAGGTGAGTACACATACACACACACACACACACACATTAGGTCAGTTAGGTGAGTACACATACATACACGGGTGGAACACGAACAAGGGGACACAGGTGGAAACTTAGTACCCAAATGAACCACAAAGACGTTAGAAAGAATATTTTCAGTGTTTGAGTACTTAACAAATGGAATGCACTAGGCAGTGATATGGTGGAGGCTGACTCCATACAAAGTTTCAAATGTAGATATGATAGAGCCCAGTAGGCTCAGGAATCTGTATACTAGTTGATTGACAGTTGAGAGGCGGAACCAAAGAGCCAGAGCTCAACCCCCGCAAGGACAAATAGGTGAGTACACACTCTCAAACGTGTGTTAGTTCAGATAATAAAATAATTTGAAAGTCATTAACTAATCCAAGACAAAATAAAAACATTAATGCCTAAGTAGTTACACAGAAAAACGCTAATGTAAATTACTGGAAACTTCAAAACTTTGATTTGTGAGAATTCGCCAAAAAAATGTCATAATGACCCAAAATGCTTCGAATCGACGGCACCACGGATCAGAACTGCCCAATAATTTACTTTGCATGAAAGTTTGGCGGAAATAATTTGTTCGGGCTTGGTAATCGCACTTTGTTTTGTATTCGAAACATATTACCTGAAACAGCCTAGGTCTCTGTGCCTAACTGTTCACGTGTATGTGTCTGTCTCTGTCTCTGTCTCTGTCTCTCTCTCTCTCTCTCTCTCTCTCTCTCTCTCTCTCTCTCTCTCTCTCTCTCTCTCTCTCTCTCTCTCTCTCTCTCTCTCTCTCTCTCTCTCTCTCTCTCTCTCTCTCTCTCTCTCTCTCTCTCTCTCTCTCTCTCTCTCTCTCTCTCTCTCTCTCTCTCTCTCTAATGAGTAATGTACTGCTGGGTAGTGGTGTTTGGTCAGGTAGAGTGGGCATGACATTTTGGGCAGTGACTTCATCGTTGGCATTTTTTCGTTTTGTTCTTGCTCTCACTCTCATGGTGGCTAGAGTGAATAGTTCTCACTCTCATGGAGGGTAGAGTGAATAGTTCTCACTCTCATGGTGGGTAGAGTGAATAGTTCCGTTATTTTAATATTTATGGTGGGTTTTTCGACTTAATACTCAAATAAATAAAAAAAATATGCTGTGTGCCATCTGCATTTAATTGATATCTAAATATTTTTAATATTAACACTTACTGACTTAATTATTCAAATATTTATTCTGTACAACGTTAAATTTTCAACATAATTGTTCGTTAATTCAACGTCTCTGTATATTTTAAGAAATCTTCTGGCCAGAATGTTAGAAAATTTCTTGACCAATTTATTATTTGGCCCATTTTTTTTCCTAGAAGGATTAATTAAAAAGTAGTTGTCTAAAATGTTATTTGTGAAAAAATATGTGACCTACTTAAGTATTGCTTTTTGCTACTTTTTAGTAATATATTTATTTATTATAATAATGTGAACAAAAACATCATTAATGATGGCAGAAATAAAATATATATAATCCGATAATGATAATAAGAATTATACCAAAACAAGTTTCAAAACCAACATAATACTGAATATTAAAGAAAAGTAAATTATATAAATTAGTACAACAATAACACTTACAATAATAAAGTAAACAAAATAATAATATTAAAATTATTAATAATAAAATCGCCATTCAAATTATATAAACTCAGGACCAAATAGTACGCTGGCTGTACGGACAGATATCAATTATATAATTTAATATCTCTATTATGCGAAAGGCTTCCCTATAATAACCAATCAGCAGGCAGGGCGAGACAAGGCTGTGCCAATTACGGTGAAATTTGCATGTTAGTTGATGTAATAGTTGCCAATGAGAGTTGCAAGGGCGAACCGAAAAAGTTGTTTTGGGGAAATAGTATTGAAAATTTGGTGATTTTCATTGATTTTTGGGATATTAGCGGGTTAACAAGTTGGTGGGGTTACGAGTAAGTGGGATTACATCTAAGTGAGGTTACTGGTAAGTAGGATTACGGTTTAGTGGGATTACGTGTAAGTAGGATTATAGGTAAATGAGTTTACAGGAAAGGGAATTAACGGGTAAGTAGCCTTTAACGTGGGTTAACGGGAAAGTGGAATTACAAGTGAGGTTAACGAGAAAGTAGTGGTACATGTAATTTGAAGGAGGTGGATGAGAATATAACTGCATCTTGATTTTGCCTCGAAGGAGTGAGAAGGATGGTAAGAAATCATGAAAAATCACTCGGCTGGTTTAGAAAAGAAAGCTTGTCTGTTTACCTGTTAGAGGATGGAGGATAGACGCTTGGGGCTAGCCTCACCTGACTTTCACGCAGGAATCATGTTGAGTATGGGAGTGTCATAGGCCAGTCAGGGTCGGCTCCAGTGCCACATTTATAGGAATATCGATCTCTAAGTCAACTCCCTCCCGTGCGATTATCTTGACGTCAAGTCTGAAATATTGGTTGTGTTGTCCGTAGACTTATGTTAAGCTTCAGTGATTCGTTATAACATGTCCGTATTCAACTTTGACTCCTCTAACGTCACACACCTCATGGGTGGCAGGCTTGATTATGTCATTGGTCACGGTCTCATTGATAATGCTGTCAGAGGATCAATTGTTCATGAATTAGTTAGTGATCACTTTGCCATATTCAGTTCATACACTATCAATAATGTCAAACCCCTAAGCTTTGCAAAAAAAAATAATTAATATCCCTGAAAATTTACACATGCTCTTCAAATTCCGCATTTCTGAATGGTATAACACTTACTGCTTTACTACCGTCAATGCATTATATGAGGACCTGGTCACTGAAGTAACCGCTTTTTATGACAATGTTGTAAAATCCACAAGACCCAAACCAGTGAAGAAGGGACAGAGGTGGTTCACTGACTCACGCCTTAAGCCCCTGCATGACAGAGTTCTATTCCTAGCTGAGCAGTATAAAACACATTAAAACAGCTGACACCCTCAACATATTTCTGAAAGCTAGCCGAGAGTTTAGAGAGCTAAAAGAACAGGTGTATAACCAGCACTGGGAACAGTTTCTGCAAGGCATCAATCATGCAACATCCTCATCCCAAATGTGGAATAAAATTAAAAAGATTTCCCGTCCTAGCAGTCGTCAGCTTGATCACCATTCACCTGTAGACTATACCGACATGCTGCTTCAGCAATATGCAAGCACTGCTAGTATAAGCAGCCTGCCCCCAGATGTGCAAAACTATCTGGCTAGTACCAAAATATATCGTAACTTCAATATTGAAATTGCCTGTAGTGAAATAGGGCCTGATGATAATATGGAATAACCCCTTTTGAAATTAAAAATGTACTCAAGAAAGGTAAGGCTACCTCTCCTGGAGAGGATGGCATCACATACAACACCATGAGAGTACTTGCTGAGCTGCCAAATAGCCCTTTGCTAGAATTGTTTAATCAAAGTCTAAGGCAGGGTGTCTTACCTGACCGCTGGACACAGGGGCTCATAATACCCATACCCAAGCCTAATTCACAAAAAATTAGACTCATTTCTCTGACGCCGTGCATGTGTAAAGTTCTTGAGAGAATTATTCTCGACAGACTAATGTTTCAAATCAAGCCCCACCTTGCCCCTAACCTGTATGGTTTCCTTCCAGGAAGAAGCACACAAACTTGCTTTGCTGAGTATTTTATCAGAGAGGGACCAAACTCTCAGGCGGCATTTATTGATCTCCAAGCTGCCTTTGATACAGCAAACAGAGAAATAATCCTAGAACAGCTAGCCTCTTTTGGAGTTAAGGGAAGACTGTTGACATGGCTTAGGGGTTACCTGAGGAACAGAACCGCCTCAGTCCTTTTCAAGGGAGTCAAAAGTAAACTTTGTGCACCCTTTGAGTTGGGTACACCCCAGGGTGGAGTGCTAAGTCCTACGCTGTTCAATGTTCTGATGCATAAATTAACAATTGATATTCCCACTCTACCTGACGAAGCCGTCATTTGTTATGCCGATGATATATGCATTGTTGCAAATTCCCAAACTAGACTGCAAGCTCTACTTGATTCATTCGCTGCTAAAAGCATTGAATGTGGTCTTGTTATCTCTATAACTAAATCCAGAGTTCTCCATCCCCAAGAGAAAACTCATGTCCCTATAGCTTTCAAGGTCAACAACCAGAACATTGAAACGTGTGGGCAGCACAAATACCTTGGAGTTGGTATTAACAGTGACATTGTAAACGATCTACACCGTAGGTTAAAAGAAAGACTAAAACCATTGAGAACACTTACTGGTAAGAATATTGGTATCAATATTAAATATGCTAGACTATTCTATATGATGTTCGTTAGATCTCTCGTTGATTATAATGCTCTGCACTTAATTAATTTCCCCTCCTCTGTGTTGGACAAACTTGAAGTAGTACAGAATGAGGCCATGAGGATAATTCTTGGTGCTCCAAGATGCACAAGAATCATCAACATGCGGGAAGAACTGAAGCTTCCAACCATACTAGAGAGAATAATGCAAGTCAACACCACTTTTTGCCTTAAAGTCATGAGAGACCCTACATCTCCTGCATTGCTCAGAGACAAATTATTTAGTGCTGTTAACATTCTTTTGACTGGTGCCGACATACCAACTCACTCCTTTTATGATAATTGGCTGAGCAACAATGCTTACAATCTCATTAAACTTAACATTCCTTTTAAGTGCAATCTACCTGTCTCTGATATTCCTCTTTATCTGTACCCCACCATTCAAGTATCATACACACCTGTCACCAAGAAAGATAATGAAAATCTTGCTCTTCTCAAAGCTGTCACTCTTGAAACAATTGCCTCCTCCATCGAGAGTTTAAGATCTCACGAGCACTGTGTCTACACCGACGGCTCAGTCCAATCCTCTACTGGACGAACTGCAGCGGCATGTAGGTTTTATAGAAATAATATTTGCACAAAGACTGTCAGTGTCAGGTTAAACAACTGGCTGACCTCCACACAAGCAGAACTAGCAGCATTACACTTAGCAACCAGTACATTAAAAAACAGTGGAGGAGGAATAATATTCTGTGATTCAAAGTCTGCTCTTCAAGCAATCGAAAACTTCTCTTGGGAGATCGACAGCAAGAATCTAATACTCCCAATTATAAATGACCTAATTGATGCACAGAGTAAAGGGTCTTGAATCTCCTTTGTATGGATACCTTCCCACATAAATATAACCCATCATAATGAGATAGACATTGCAGCCAAATTAGCGTGTAACAAGTTTGAAGTTGAATTAGATCTAGGTATCCCCATCTCTGCTGTCAAAACTGTATTGGTCCAAACATTCAGATCTGATAGGAAAGAACTTACTGACTCCCAACGACCTGAAAGTACTAGTATAAAGATCTATGATTTGTTCAGATCGGAAACCTACATCTATGGGCAGCACAAAACGTCCACTAGACTGTGCGACACAGTGGTTGCAAGGATCAGGTTGGGTTACCGTTACCTGTGGCAGGTGGCTGCAGGTGACGGATCTCCCAATCCTGAGCACTCCAGTTGCAAACTCTGTGAGCAGGAACTACGGCATGATCTCCCGCACTACATCACTGAATGCCCAGTTATTAGACCTTTCAGACCAGTTGGCATGAGGTACCTGGAGCTTTGCAATTACTTTATTCACTCTCGTATTCTTGAAGATATCCTCACAGTGTACGCATAATTTGCCAGTGCAGGCTATTAAGCACATGGCCCTGAATGACTAACCATCCTGCGAGATGGGGACTTGTATTACCACTGCTACCTTATTCAATCTTGTGTTGATGATATCCTCAAAATGCATCCGGAGTCTGCCAGTGCAGACTGCTTATCACATGCCTCTGTATGACTAACCATCCTGTGTGATGGGGATTTTTTAGCATCACCTAGTTAGCTTTTTTGACACACTGTACTCCACTTCATATAGTCTAGGGTAGCTGCACTAATGCAGGTGTACCTCATATCTTAATAAAAAAAAAAAAGTTATGCAATTTAGGAGGGAAGGGGGACAGAACGGAGATGGGGAGAGGAGGGATATTTTGAAGCGAGGGAAGGAAGGGAAGAAAGGTAGAAAAGAGGAGGAACAGAGGTGATAGCTGTAAAAGGGAGATACTGGGGTAGAAAGGTGGAGGAGATGGGAGGGGAAAATTGTGGAAACGGTGTAGAGGGATTAGAGGTTAAGAGGGGGCGAGGAAGTTAGAGAGAGGGAATGTTGGGGTGAAAGATGACGAGGGGAGGACAGAGATATAGGGAAAGAGATGTGAGAGGGGGAGGGGAACAGAGAGAGAGAGAGAAGGGGTAAATTAATTGCTCATTGACACACAGCAGAGGGTTACTTGACAGGGGGTAAGGCAGAGAGGATCTTTGCATTGATAGTGATAGATAGTTGTATCTCGAAGCTAAGCTTGGTCCTCGAATCTAAGCTTGGTTCTCGAGTCAAAGCTTGGACCTCTATGGGTTTGCACATGTGTCTTGACAGGGAGGGATAGTAGCCCCCTTATGGGCAACATAAGCACCTTAACTCTAAGATACGATGCCTTTGCTGGACACTGGCGTCTTCGTATAACTTTGTGAATTAGGAGCAGGTGAGGAGTGGAGATAAACACCATCGACCCCCACGTGTTTTAAAATAGTTTCCAGGAGCCCATAACTTTTTATTGAACATTGGTATATGCGCCTTGTTTTTCATTTTAAAGTGGATCTAAAATATGACTCTGTGATATTGGCATTCCTGCGGGTGTCATATTTTTTATGGATTTTGAGGACAATGGAGGAAGTAAAGGAACTATATATATATATATATATATATATATATATATATATATATATATATATATATATATATATATATATATATATATATATATATATATATATATATATATATATATATATATATGAATGAGTTTGGGGTATATAAATAAGAGCTGCCTCGTTCAAACCGTATTGGCCTTCAGCACTCTGTACTTACGTTGTTATATTTGCAGGCTGAATGGTGGAGCCCAGGTGCGGAAGCCCGCCATGTAAGCATAAATGGGTGCATATGGACGAGTTGAGGTGGGTGAGCCACACACACACACACACACACACACACACACACACACACACACACACACACACACACACACACACACACACACACACACACACACACACACACACACACACACACACACACACACACACACACACACACACACACACACACACACACACACACACACACACACACACACACACACACTCACACACACACACACACACACACACACACACACACACACTCACACACCCAAAAATAATAATATTTATCCTCCTGGGGCCTGAAGTAATCATGGCACACGTTACATGATAAACCTAATATCCAAATTTATGTTGATGTATATTGCTGTGGGAGAGAGAGAGAGAGAGAGAGAGAGAGAGAGAGAGAGAGAGAGAGAGAGAGAGAGAGAGAGAGAGAGAGAGAGAGAGAGAGAGAGAGAGAGAGAGAGAGAGAGAGAGAGAGAGAGAGAGAGGTAATGAACAAGTTCTTCCATAGCATGGGATCACTTCACATATTGCCGCTCCTCTACCCCACAATGAGCTCTAGATTACTCGTTCAAATCTCCAGAAACTTGGGAAGCATCAGACGATACCAACAAAAAGGTAGTTCACGGATGGAACTGGATCCTATTCGTGAGAAAAGGTTAGTGCCCACATAACCATCATTACCTATGTTCCACAGAGACCTGTCAGGAGCGCACTGGTAACTGGCTTATATAAAAAAATTGCTTCAACGGCACTGAAGTCAAATAATGATTTCCCCCCATCCACAATCCCTATTCTGTTGGCCGTCTAGATGCCCCCCATTCTCTTAGAAGCTTCCCCCAGGGGGCGGAGCTCCCTGCTAGAGTCTTAAAAGCGAAGGGAAGACAACAGAGCGTATTAATGGGGGTCTTCTTTGTGAACCTTATGCAATAAATTACGACACAAAATGGAGCCACTTGGATTATATGTCACATAAAGCAATGAAAAACAGGCTAAAAAATTCTGCATCATTGTGCATGAAAGGAAAAACGCAAATAACTTCACGCAATTTATACGCACTGAAAATCTAATTACAGCAATAATGAAACTGAGAGGTGATATGTGAAAATTAATTTGTTACGTGTTTTTAGAAAGATACTTTTGGCCAGGAGGAATGTTTATAAATTATAAATGAATCTCAATAGAATCCCAATTAAAATAGATATTTAATACTGTCAGCAACTTCTTCAGATACACGTGAGAAAATTTGTTTAGACTTGGTGGAGTGAGCTACACGGCTCACAACCAATGTAAGACCAGCATTGTAATATGCAGCATCAGCACGAACACCTCACCCTATAAAACAAAATAATTTAAAATGTGCTAAGATTCACCTGCAAGATTCACTCTCAGCAAATACTACAAGAGATGATGCCACAAGCACATGAGAGGAGAACCAGATTATATATATTTTTTGACGAATAAAAAGCTGGAATACGTGGATAAATGAGTCACTGATTATGCCAGGAGAAGAGAATTAGAATATGAGAAAATTGGAAACCCAGGTGAACCACAGTGATATAAGGGCATATATATAATTACACTCTAATAAGTCCTAATTGAATTCATTAGATTAGGCAAAAATTTTAATTAATTTGTGTCAATAAAGATGTTATTAATAATAAGAGTGAGAATATTGAACACTAGAAATAGATAGGTTGAAGAGGTTGTGGAGGCAAATGATATCAATAAGATGGAAGACAATATATCAAAATGAACCAGATGTTCGAGGCTGGCCAAGGAGCTATTCCTCTCTGCCACTAAATACTATTAGACAAGCACACGCACAGAGCTCTGTCTGACCTGAGACCTTCACTTTTATAGGACTGTGAACCCCATCAATATTCCCGACAGGTCTTTCCACCGTATAAAGAGAACTCCGAAATCCTCAGATGACAACACTCGTGAAATCAAAAAGAGAAGAAGAAGATGAAGAGAGAGAGAGAGAGAGAGAGAGAGAGAGAGAGAGAGAGAGAGAGAGAGAGAGAGAGAGAGAGAGAGAGAGAGAGAGAGAGAGAGAGAGAGAGAGAGAGAGAGAGAGAGAGAGAGAGAGAGAGAGAGAACTTAAATTGTACCACAACTACGTGTAAAACAAGACGGTTTTACGGACATACAATCAGATAAATGGATTGACAGAAAGTCGGGCATATAGATAGGATGACAGAGTGATAGACTCAGTGCCTATCTGTGTCTGTGTCTCTATGTCTCAGACAGAAAGGGAGGCATAATGTCACTGAACGAATGACAGGCAGATGGGGAGACGAACAGACACACACGGACAATCAGATCACCAGACAGAAATGGAAATAGACAGATAGAAAGACTGACAAGTAATCAAGCAGCCAGTCGGACAAACAGACCAAAAGGAAGACAAATAAACTCATAGACAAACAAATAGTAAAAAATATACATACATATAGACAGACATTCGAACAAACGGACAGAAATACAGAATGGAACACACACATACAGAACGATTCACACAGATATCAAGGACAAAAAAAAATATCCAATAACTAGAGACAGATTAACAAACGTTCAAGACGTGTTTGAAGGCCACTGAGAGAACAAACAAACTAACAAACAAGCAAACACAGAAACACCCAAAGCTGCTGAAGGTAAAACTGTTCTTAATACAAATGTTTCTACAATGAAAGAAGGAAGTAAATAAAAAAAGGCAAAAATAATTGATATTCGAAAAAGGGAACAAAAGAAAATGACTGATAAATACATATAAATAAAATATACGAACAGAAATATATAAAACCAAAAAATTTAAATGATAATTTTAATGAAATGAAAAAACCACATATAAGAAAAAGGGAACAGAACCAAAAGGAGAAGACGAAGCAAAAGAAGTAGAAGAAAAGGCAGATGATGAAATGAGAATAGGAAGTGGAGAGAGAGACTGAAGCATAGGCTGTGCCCAAGGGGCGACAGAGGAAAAAAAAGTCACAAAAGGTAACAGTTGCAATAAAAAAGACAACAACAGCACAACACACGCAATAAAAAGCAGCAGCTGAGAACTGCTCTCTCTCTCTCTCTCTCTCTCTCTCTCTCTCTCTCTCTCTCTCTCTCTCTCTCTCTCTCTCTCTCTCTCTCTCTCTCTCTCTCTCTCTCTCTCTCTCTCTCTCTGACTCTCTCTCTCTCTGACTCTCTCTCTCTCTGACTCTCTCTCTCTCTCTCTCTCTCTCTCTCTCTCTCTCTCTCTCTCTCTCTCTCTCTCTCTCTCTCTCTCTCTCTCTCTCTCTCTCTCTCTCTCTCTCTCTCTCTCTCTCTCTCATACATATACAAATTAGGGAGAAAGGTGAGTAAAAATATATTAAAAAAAATGAATCGAATTCATTACTCTACAACAGACAACAAAACAATGATTGTACGACTTCCCAAAAAGAAGAAAAACGAGCAATTACTACGTCAGTGACGGTTAAGAGTGCTTAAAAAAAAGCCAAAAAAGAAGTACAAATCAAGCTAGAAACATCAAAGCTGCCAGTGGGTCATATATATAGCCCTCTAAAAATAATATTAACATTTATTTACTGTTTTTCCTGTTCAGATAGACACTATCGACACTGGAAACACACACACACACATATTAGCAGAATAACACCAGCTGCATATGGCATACTGGTCAACATCCGTGAATCCTTCAGAAATCTGGACAAAAAGGGGGCTTTCCGGGGCCCTATATACAGCGAAGGTGAGATCCACACTTGAATGTGAATACTTAGCATAGATCCCTTACCTGTGAAAAGGGAAAAGGATAAACTAGAAAAGGTCCACAGATGTACAATGTGGCTCGTTCCTGAACTGAAGGGGGGGTGAAGGTATGAGGAAAGTCTGAGAGAATTGGACCTTAGCACACTGGAGGAAAGGAGAGATAGAGGAGATATGATAACAACATATACGATACTAAGGGAAATTTATAAGATAGACAAAAAACAACATAGTTCGGGGCTAGGACAGCAGATATAGATGAATCAGAAATGGAAAAGCGTGACGCAGATGAGTCAAGGACGTCAAAAACTACTTTTTTTCTGTGTCAGAGCTGTCAATAAGTGGAACAGGTAAGACGTACAAGTCGTTGATGCAACTTTCATTCAAAGTTTGAAATGTAAATATGATAAAAGTATAAGAAATGAGTCATTGCATTAATCTAAGAACGTTCGGAAGGCGAGGCTGGACCCTCCAACCACATCTAGATAACTACACACACACACACTCGCGGCCGAACGAACAAAGCTCAAGGGCTCGTAGTCCTAAGAGCCCGAGTTCTGTTGATTGTTCAATAAACCCCTGAACTATATGTGTAACACATCTCTAACCCTGTCCATGGAGGACAGAAGAAAATGTATATATGCTGGTTAGCATTGTAAACGTGTGGCTACGTCTGTGGTAGAAAATAATAATAATAAAAAAAAAGCCCGGTTTCGATTCCCGGCCGTGACAGAAACAAAGAGGCAGATCCACGAACACACCCCCACACAGTGCCCCATAAACACCCCCCCCAAACTGACACACATTCCATCCATCCTCCACCCTTACACACGCATACCAACACCCACACACACATCCATAAAGGGCAATTTTTCACCCTGTCGTTGACGAGGCCAAAGGGTGACCGAAAAGGAACTTTTAAAGGTGAAAACCAGTGAAATGCCTCCAACGGCGAAGGGTGTTCCACTTGTTCTTTGCACTCTGAAGGAGAAGAGGAACGTATAGTGAAGATAAAGTAGCAGGGGTGGAGGGGGAGGTGGGAGAGAAAGTGGAAGGGAGGTGGGAGAGAGAAGCAGCAACCAGACTCGTCCTCCGTCCAGTCGACTACACCAGGAGGAAGCAATTTGTCCCGTCCACAAAGGAACTTGCACGATTTTTTTGGAACTCGGCTGTGAGCGCGCACACACACACACACACACACACACACACACACACACACACACACACACACACACACACACACACACACACACACACACACACACACACACACACACACACACACGTAAGAGGACTGTGATACCATGCAAAAGAATTTTTTCACTCCAAAGTTTTTTTTAAGAAATGGTTTATAGACTTTAATCCAGTTAAATGCAAAGTAATGGGGCCCAGAACATGCCTGAGAAAAAGGTTTAATAGTAAAGAATAAACGGATTCCTGCATCAGAAAAGGAGAAAACTTTTATGTTTAAACCCTCTAATCAAATGCCAGTGGCCTACATTAGCATAATAGCATCAGCGGCATATGCCAAGCTTGCCAATGGGCATGTGTAACCTTCTAGAGCGTGGACACAAGAGCCTCCATACAACCTATGTGAGGCCCATTCTTGAATTTAAAGACCCGGCATGGAAGCCTCCCAGAAAACGCACAAAGTACCTAAAATAGGAGCAAATATATGAGACAAGCTTCATTTTGGAGCTGAGGGTTGTGAGATACGTGGAGAGGAGGAGTATGTTAGTGATACATTAATCTTAGGGAATTGTCAAAACATACAAAGATGTGATGCTCAAAGGTAAGAACAGTATAACAAAGGGTTATAGATAGAAACAAGAGACAGTGTAGCATAGAGGTAAAGTATTTCAGGCATTTTAGAGAGTAAAGGGTTTCAGGTATTTTAGCATTTGTAATAAGATGGTTTGCCATTTCACGCGGCGTGAGCTTAGATTTATCTCTAAATGGCTCAATTTGTTTTACAGGCTGAAACGTAATGTTTTCGTGCGTGTCCCCGTCTTTGTCCACACAATTTATACCTTATTACATCTAGATCCCTACACATGACGAACTGTCATAGATACTAGTAGCGAAGTCTTATTCGTGCTGTGACAACGTCTGTTAGTCTACTGACTATGTTACTTGCTCCTTATATAATCTATTGATTGACACATTTAATCTGCAGTCAATCGATCCTATACAGCTGCTACAGCTCCTCAATTGGGGTCAAGTCAATCACCCACTCAATTACTTAACTATCCACTCAAAGATTAACTCAGCCACCTGAGTACTCACAACGTTTCCAACAAATCAGCCATTCATTGTTTCCCGTCAACCTGAAGGCTAGCTACACAATTTTTCACTCTGACTCACAATTACTCACACTCTTACTCACACATAGACCCCATTACAAAAGTCGCACAGCCAATCACCTACCCAGTTACCCAGCCAACAGACCCTCAGCTAAGTAACTAAGTCAGTCGATTTGCCTCAAAGTAAGATAACAAAGCGTGTGTCAAACTCATCAAAAGTCCGCCACAGACGTTTTAAACGGGTCTCATGACACTTCCTTCCTTTAGCAAATATATTTTTTTAAAAGCTCCTTTGAGAATGCTTATAATCCTAAACGTTGATGTCATGTTTTTATTCCACACGTTCGAGTTTATACACACACACACACACACACACACACACACACACACACACACACACACACACACACACACACACACACACACACACACACACACACACACACACACACACACGCACATACACACACACACACACACACACACACACACACACACACACACACACACACACACACACATGAAGGAATGGTCGAACAAATGGTTGTTAGAGTTTAACCCAACCAAATGTAATGTAATGAAGATAGGTGTAGGGAGCAGGAGGCCAGATACAAGGTATCATCTGGGAGAGGAAATTCTTCAGGAGTCAGAGAAGGAAAAAGACTTGGGGGTTGATATCACGCCAGACCTGTCTCCTGCAGCACATATCAAGCGGATAACATCAGCGGCATATGCCAGGCTGGCCAACATACGAACGGCATTCAGAAACTTGTGTAAAGAATCATTCAGAACTTTGTATACCACATATGTCAGGCCAATCCTGGAGTATGCAGCCCCAGCATGGAGTCCATATCTAGTCAAGGATAAGACTAAACTGGAAAAGGTTCAAAGGTTTGCCACCAGACTAGTACCCGAGCTGAGAGGTATGAGCTACGAGGAGAGACTACGGGAATTAAACCTCACTTCGCTGGAAGACAGAAGAGTTAGGGGGGGACATGATCACCACATTCAAGATTCTGAAGGGGATTGATAGGGTAGATAAAGACAGTCTATTTAACACAAGGGGAACACGCACAAGGGGACACAGGTGGAAACTGAGTGCCCAAATGAGCCACAGAGATATTAGAAAGAACTTTTTTAGTGTCAGAGTGGTTGACAAATGGAATGCATTAGGGGGTGATGTGGTGGAGGCTCACTCCATACACAGTTTCAAGTGTAGATATGACAGAGCCCGATAGGCTCAGGAATCTGTACACCTGTTGATTGACGGTTGAGAGGCGGGACCAAAGAGCCAGAGCTCAACCCCCGCAAACACAACTAGGTGAGTACAACTAGGTGAGTACACACACACACACACACACACACACACACACACACACACACACACAAACACAAACACACACACACGCACAAGGGGACACAGGTGGAAACTGAGTGCCCAAATGAGCCACAGAGATATTAGAAAGAACTTTTTTAGTGTCAGAGTGGTTGACAAATGGAATGCATTAGGAAGCAATGTGGTGGAGGCTGACTCCATACACAGTTTCAAGTGTAGATATGATAGAGCCCAGTAGGCTCAGGAACCTGTACACCTGTTGATTGACAATTGAGAGGCGGGACCAAAGAGCCAGAGCTCAACTCCCCACAAACACAACTAGCTGAGTATACACACAATAACATTGAACATTTACCGTGATTGGCTCTCATACCAGCAATAATGACAGAACGAGGTATTCAGGCGAGATCAAGTGTTCAGTCAATGTTTTTATTGCCACGTTGTTATCAATACTCTGTACCACTCCGCTACATATAATGATACCAACGAAAAATTTTGCCATTTGTAATGCACCAATTTTCACCTCTGGTGTTATATAAACTTTCACCATAAAATTGACCTTGTTATATATTTTGTTAGAGTTTGAAAGTATTTATTGACAACATGTTCAGTGACTTTATAGTATTGCAATATGGTCAACTGTGTTATCCATTGAGGTCACGTGAAAATCTGCAACAATTCACGTTTGGTCACGAAGGTCTTATCACACGTTAGCTATTACGGCAGTATTAATAACGAAAATAGTTGACAACTGTGCTAACAGTATTCCTTCCTGTGCAGGCGATGAGTCACAATAACGTGGCTAAACGATGACGTTTTGGTCCGTCCTGGACTATTCTCAAGTCGACTTGAGAATGGTCCAGGACGGACCGAAACATCGTCGTCCCTTCACCTTCTAGTGTGTGGTCTGGTCAACAGTATTGCTTCCTGATGGTTTCTCGCGCTCATTGGCCATCATCACTGTTTTATAGACTTGGGTTTCGAAATTTCTTCTGTATATGACGGGAAGGTATTGAAAAGCTGTCATTTTTATTCAGTGGCCACTCATTGTAACTCTTATTTTTAACTGGAGCAATTTCCTTCATTCTGCTGTGTATTGTTCTGTTAAGGGAAGTTACTGGGGAGAATCGAATCCCCCGATTGATCAAATGATTTTCTCATTATTATTAGTACTATTATTGTTAAAATTTGTATTATTATTATTATTATTATTATTATTATTGTTTAAGAATCGCTACCTGGAACAAAGAGTTAAAAGTAGCACAGGCAATGGTGATCCCGCAGTGGACTTACTATTATTATTGAGAAAATCTGTAGGAGCCGTGAGAGGGGTTCGAACCTTCACGGTGGGTGTTCCCACGTTGTGATAACTCTCTAATTATTATTATTATTATTATTAGTAGTAGTAGTAGTAGTATTGTGTCTTGTTTAAACTCCTTCGGAACCATTTTGGCTCTATAGAGGATGTGTGGGCAGGCAGAGCGGCTGGGTGTTAGAGTAGGTGTGTGAGGACTATTGACAAGCGCCATCTATTGCCCTGGGGAGAAACTCTGGCTCTAACAAGAAGTGTCACTCGGGGCGTTTGACGTATTGACCAAACTCACGTCTGTTGTAGGTAGTTGCCGGTGATCTTAATGTGACGCATCTTGGCAGAATTGATGTTTAAAGCCTACATGACGTTGTCTTTATTATCAGCATGAGTAAGTGGCCAGCTTGAGTCAGTAAGTGGACGTATGATGCACTGAGCTTTAATGTTGCAGAGCTATAAGGTAATGCACTTTTAAACAGATTTTTATAGATCTAAAAAAAGTTTTAATGCTCTTATACAGATTAAAAGATTTAGTTTTCAGTTCTAATGTCTTTCTCGATTACAGTCGGTCATCACTATTGCCAGCGTTTGTACTCCTGCAGCATTAGTAAAGTCAACTTGTTTTACTTAGGGGACAGTGTTACCAACGGTGTGTGTGGGTGTGATCGTACTCGCGTTACTTACCTGTACTCTCAGAGGTCGAGCTTCAGTTCAAGGAACCCACCTCGTTGTTTCAGTGAGAGGAAGAATGGAAGGCGGAAATTTGGACCTAATATACAATCTCATTGAGTTCATAGATTTTTATATATTGATTTTATAATTATGATCGTAGATGCATTTTTTAGCGTGGTGGGGAGTGTTGGCATCTTCTACTGTCCGGAGGAAACTATCCCCCCCATCACGCGCGGAGGAAACTAACCCCCCATCACGCGCGGAGGAACTATCCCCCCATCACCCCCAGGAGGCACCAACCATCCCCTCCCCTCATCACTAACCCCAAGAGGAAGCATCCCCATCACCAGGGCTGGCAGGAGCCGCGCAGCATCGTTTCTCAAACCGGCCAAGTTGTCGTCGCGAAGGTGGCTGGGAATGGTGATGGGGAATGGAAGGGGAACCCTGTTCCCTCGCCCCTCCAGTGCCTCGTCGTGTTCAAATAAGGAGCGACAGAGCGAGAGGGACGACTGGACTTTATTGCGTCTTTCTGATCGCCTTGATCGTTCGTGACGAAATCCGAGATTTCTCACAGCCGAAGCGAAGGGAAACGCCAATTTCTCGCTTCAAGGTTTCGAACAATAGGAGGCTTTTGCTGGCATAAGTGCGGTGGTATGCTATTGCCACTTGTAACTGATTACAGGTTCCTGCTGCCTCATGCAAAGTATTGCACAAGGTGGCCGGAATATAATTGATGTAGGAAGTGGGATAAGTCGTTTATGAAAACATATAAATTAGTGGAAAAATATAAACTCGGGTTATATGATAAATTGAGGTTATGTAATAAATTGAGGTTATATAATAAATTGAGGTTATGTAGAGAGACGCCTTGTTTACTATGAGCTGATACGAAGAATTATTGGAATTTTTGGCTCTGTGAAGCATTATAATTATTCATCATACTTAACAGTACATTTTGTTACTGTTACTTGTTACTGAATTATTTTTTGTAACTGCTACGACGGAGAGTTACTGGATCGTTCTTTAATTTCAATATTTATAAGTTTTGGGTAGATTGAAAGTAGATAGGTAGACCGGTTTGGTAGATTTTAGATGCGTGAATGGTTCAGCAGATGTTATTAGATATGGATTGGTAGCAGGAAAAGTAATTAATATTTTGATGAAAATCATAAAAAAATGGGGTTTTTGTTCATTATATTTTTATATGGAATTTGATATTTTTCTATTGTTTCCTTTAAAATCTCAACAGAGGAATTTGTATATAATATTTTAGTGACAAGTTATTTGAATATTTGAATATTTTTTTCTGTTCTTGTTATTTTTTTAATTTGTTCCTTGGTTTTAAGGAGGAAATTTTGTTCAGTGAACTTTTTGTTATATGGAACTACTCTGATACTCTCTCTCTCTCTCTCTGTCTCTCTCTCTCTCTCTGTCTCTCTCTGTCACTCTCTCTCTCTCTCTCTCTCTCTCTCTCTCTCTCTCTCTCTCTCTCTCTCTCTCTCTCTCTCTCTCTCTCTCTCTCTCTCTCTCTCTCTCTCTCTCTCTCTCTCTCTCTCTCTCTCTCTCTCTCTCTCTCTCTCTCTCTCTCTCTCTCTCTCTCTCTCTCTCTCTCTCTCTCTCTCTCTCTCTCTCTCTCTTTCTCCTTGACACTGCCCGTGCCAAACTGTCCTTCCGTACCCCTCATGCCTTCCTCCCTCATGCCATCCCCCAACTCCTCCTGAACTCCTCACACCAGCGCTGATCTACACACCAGGTCACACTTTTGTGAAAAGAAATGAACCTGAGAAATGGAAGCATGGAAACCATACTCTTGAAACTTTTTTAATATCAGAATTCTTCGGTGAAAGACGCCGTTTTGTCAGTCAGATAATAACTTCAAGTTATTTATTAAACTGTACCGGCGCTTTTCGAGTGGTATTACAGCATCAACTACTAAGTACCATTTGGATCAACTAAGGTAAATTGCTGACTAGTAGTGAGTTAAAAAAAATCTCAAGCTCTTGGTCTGAGAATGGAGATAGTTGCTAGGAACAGGTAATTCAGAGAAAGCCCTAAGTCTGCTTTGGAAAGTGGAAAAGGTTCAAAGGTTTGCCACCAGACTAGTACCCGAATTGAGAGGTATGAGCTACGAGGAGAGACTTCGGGAATTAAACCTCACGTCACTGGAAGACAGAAGAGTTCGGGGGGGGACATGATCACCACATACAAGATTCTCAAAGGAATTGATAGGGTAGATAACGACAGACTATGTAACACAAGGGGCACTCGCACTAGGGGACACAGGTGTAAACTGAGTGCCCAAATGAGCCACAGAGATAGTAGAAAGAACTTTTTTAGTGTCAGAGTGCCTTTCAAATGGAATGCATTAGGCAGTAATGTGGTGAAGGCTGACTCCATACACAGTTTCAAGTGTTGATACGATAGAACCCAATAGGCTCAAGAACCTGAACACCAGTTGATTGACAGTTGAGAGGCGGGACCAAAGAGTCAGAGCTCAACCCCCGCAAGCACAAATAGATGAGTAAAAATAGGTGAGCACACACACACACACACACACACACACACACACACACACACACACACACACACACACACACACACACACACACCCACACACACACACACACACACACACACACACACACACACACACACACACACACACACACACACACACACACACATACACACACACACACACACACACACACACACACATACACACACACACACACACACACACAAACACCAATATATAATAATTTCCGAGACCGTATACAATAAAAATATATCAAAATCCCCCACTAATATGCAAATTTTAGTTTTTTAATATTCGAAAACCTTTTTATGGAGAGAGGAAGCCAATAATTTTCTCCTACCCACCTGCACGTAATTACTCGGGTGATGTATTGTATTATACAACGTGTTGTATTTTGTATAGAATATACGGAAAATATTTCCTGACATCATGTAGTAAATGGAAGGTAGGGTTACAAAAAATTAGTCATTGGTTAGCCAAGGAAGAGACTTGGTAATACACAATTTTATATATATTTGTGTATGATTTTGAGTCGTCGAATCGGAATTAATTTTCAAAGTACTACGACGGGGAGTTACTGGATCGTTCTTTAATTTCAATATTCACAAGTTTTGGGTAGATTAACAGTAGAAAGGTAGATCAGTTTGATAGATTTTAAACGCGCGAATGATTCGTCAGACGGTATTAGATATGGATTTGCAGCAGGTGTTGCCCAGCAGGGAATATGAGAGATGGATGTATGGATAATATATCATGAATTGTGATCAATGAATTTGCAGATGTATCCTCAAGGGTTCAGATAGATCGGAGGATAAGGTAACAGTTGATATAGATGAAAGAGTAGATAGTTCTGCAGGTGAATCTATATCTATAGATTAGTAGACAAGAGAGCACAGTGTCCACAAATACTTGTGCTTGAATTATTTATCTGGAATTGAGATAGATGGATGAATTGCCAATTAATGAAGTCGTCAAGGGTCATGGAAACACCGGCGAACACAATTGTACTGGTAATCCAGCTTTCTATCCTTATCGGACTTGCCTGATTCTGTACATCAGGCAAGTCCTGATGTACAGAATCAACAGTGATTTGATCATCACTGTTGATAGCAGCTAAGTGCATTTCCTACACGTCCATCACTCCGTGGTTGGTCGTGTCGGTGTATATCTAGGATACTGTGGTTTAAACATATATGTAGACTCACACCCACTGCCTGACGTTGTTTGAGAGATGCATGGTAAGAAAGGAATAGAGAGGTGGGCTGAGGATTTGGAGGGGAAGTGAGAACGGAACGAAATGTACAAGGTGAGGGGGGGATGGAAAGAGGGGAGGTAGGGGGTAAGGGGAAGATGGAGGGGGCAGGGAGAAGAGGGAATGAGAGATGAGAGGAATGATATGTGAGGCGGGAGACTTAATCCAACATTCCGGACCGTCCGTCAATGCAGTGGGTGGACGATACATGTGGCGGTGCCTCACTTCAGTGTAACGTAGGTGATTGATGATGTACAGCTTATGTTGACGGATGGTGTACACGTGTGTGTGTGTGTGTGTGTGTGTGTGTGTGTGTGTGTGTGTGTGTGTGTGTGTGTGTGTGTGTGTGTGTGTGTGTGTGTGTGTGTGTGTGTGTGTGTGTGTGTGTGTGTGTGTGTGTGTGTGTGTGTTAGCAATGGTTGGCAGAAAGATGCTGCCTCAAAGCCAGGAAGGTGGGATTATTTCCATGGCAAAAATTGTATTCTTTAATAAAATATTTCCTATATTATGAAAGTAATAATACTTTTCTTGCTAAGAAGACTCGAGACGGGATGAATACCGTTCTGGGCAACAGGTGCTTTTTATTATAAAATGTATTCAATAAGTTATTTATATATTTTTTGTAAAAAAAATAAATTCGTGGTAAATGCAACAGACTAATTTGATAATTTCTTTGAATTTTTCTTAATTTTATTTTAACGTGATGTTTTAGTGTAGTTATGTTAGTGAAAGAGGTGATATCTCTTACTAACGTGTGCTTGTTGCATGACATAAGGCTTGTGAATGACATGAGGCTTGTGAGTGATGTATCAATTGTGAGTGATATGAGTCATTAAAGTCTTGTCAACTTCTTGGCGTTAACTAAAGTCTTTCTCTCTCGCTTCTTCTTCTTCTTCTTCCTGTCAGCATAATTTTGTCCACGTTTTTCCTTCTGCTGCACTTTTCAATGTCTCTCTTCCACCCTGTTTTCTATAGAAGTTGGTGAAGATATTCTCTATAGAAACTCAGTAGCCAGTGTGGTCATTTGTTCCGAGGCTGGAGATCTGGTGGGGCAGGAGCTTGCAGTACCTCCTGTGCAATGTTGCCTCCCCTCGGATTATTGAGCAAATCCTTCTTTAACCCTTAGCTTCCACCTTTTCCTCTCTCTCTCTATCTCTGCCTTCTCCCTCTTTCCTTTTCCACATGCACTTTTCCACCCCTCCTTCTCTTTGGTTTCCTTCTGCCCTTTTCTTCCCTCCTTCCCTCTGCTCATTTTTTCAGTCCTTACCTTTGCCTTTTTCCTTCCTCCTTCTTCCCTTGCCCTCTTCCTACTCCCTTTCTCCTGCTCTCGTCCTCCTCCCTTCCCCCTGCCGCTTCTTGTTTGTCGTCCCACTCTCTCTCTCTCTCTCTCTCTCTCTCTCTCTCTCTCTCTCTCTCTCTCTCTCTCTCTCTCTCTCTCTCTCTCTCTCTCTCTCTCTCTCTCTCTCTCTCTCTCTCTCTCTCTCTCTCTCTCTCTCTCTCTCTCTCTCTCTCTCTCTCTCTCTCTCTCTCTCTCTCTCTCCCTCTCTCTCTCCCTCCCTAATTATATCCCCCCTAGGTAAACCAGCTTACCGTTGCAGGGAGAGGTTGGATTTGTGAGCTCCGGGCCTCCCTTGTGAACTTTCTCCTCAGGTCAGAGGTCAGGAGGCTGGGCAGAGCCTTGTACTATCATTAACGTTGTTTTGATCATCACGCTAAATTCGATTTAGACAAATAAAAAGACTCCTTGAAGTAGTATGTTTCAGTTTGATTCTGAAACCGAAAAAAGAGTTAGCAGCAACACCACCACGACGCTCTTTGTAAAAAAAACAACTGTATTTTGCATAAATCGCTTTCTAATACGGTTTCTAAATCTAAATATATTTATACAGTGATACGTATTATTTCCGAATCGATAACGCTTATATCTAACAAACCTTTGCGTCGCATAAACAAATCAACAGTAACACATTTTCTGTGTTTAGAATGGGTAATAGCTCGATTCTGCGGACATAAATAGTAAATACATTTTAGGTACTACAAGCCAAGTTGTTACCAAAGAATTGTATATGAAAAATTCTCATTCCTCACTTGTCTGGTTACAAAGTTTCACCTTACTATTTAGTCCTCTGATAAGAGTCTAGCACTTTCTGTATATGTAGGAATTGCCTAAAGACCTTAATGGAGAAATGCTTCAATCAAATTTATTCTTTACTCTGAGTTTCCTATTGATGAATAGAAGGCAGCTTCAGAGGATTACATTCTCTAGGATGACGACTTTGATCCTATTGGGCCACAGTGCCAATCCCTTCAGGTTTGACCTTTCCTCCTTCGCTCTGCATACTTACTCATTGGTAATTATCCACTTTGTCAGTCATTTCTCTCACTTTTCTTTACCTCCATGATTCGTAAGCGCCCCCTTGCTGCACCCTCACCCAGCATTTTTCTCACTCCCTCTCTACACCCTCCTTCTTTCTCCTCATTAATCCCACTAAACCTTGTTCTCTCCCGTGTTTATAATCTCACTTTACACCCCGTTCTTCTGTCTATACCTGTCTCCTCTGTTTATTAGCATCTACCCCCCTTCCCACCCTCCTAATCTATCAGCAGTCCCTCCTCATCACTGTATACCTCATTCATGCTCCCCTATCTCATTACTTTTTCTCTTTCCGCTCCCCTTCCCCCTTTTCTCGGCCTCTCATCTCCCTTTCTCTCAGCCTTTCCCTCGCAACTCTCTTTTCAACTTACTGCTATTCTTTCTTTCCTGTCACTCCCATTTCTATAGCACATTTTCCCCTTAGTTTATAGCGCCCCTTCCTTGTTAGTGCGGCTTTCCTTTCCCTTATGTTCAAATCCTCTCTTGACGGATTAAGAGGCTGTGAAACTCTTTTATTTTTTACTTATACCTTCACCTCCTCTCTCTCACTCTCTCTCACTCTCTCTCTCTCTCTCTCTCTCTCTCTCTCTCTCTCTCTCTCTCTCTCTCTCTCTCTCTCTCTCTCTCTCTCTCTCTCTCTCTCTCTCTCTCTCTCTCTCTCTCTCTCTCTCTCTCTCTCTCTCTCTCTCTCTCTCTCTCTTCACACGCGTCCTGTTTCCTAATTTTGGATGAGAAGACATACTTGTTGCTCGTCTTTCATGGCGGAGAAAGAAAGAGATAATTAATTCTGGCTCCGGGTCCTGGCGTTCTTCTCCTCTCTGAGCCTCACTATGGATTTCGGGCAGGACACCGGAGGACCAATCACAACAAGACCTCGAAGGTCATACGAGGTCCTGATTGGTCATCCGGATTCATTTGGCGTCTGTGGAGGTTTTTGTCGTACGGGATTGGTATCGATTGGCGATAGTTTGAATATACATAAAATATATCTTGGAGACGCCAATATGAGGAACTTCACCCGAATTTTGGCAAATAGGGATTTGGACTTTTCAGTATGACACTCATTTTGGGTACGTCATTTTACCGTAGTTTCTTTTTAACATAAATTTTGAAGAATTATAGTATTAATTATAGTATTAATTTAAATATTTCTTTTATTGAATAATTTTTCCCTCTTCAGTTAAATTCTTAATCAACCTCGTAATACTAACTTGAGTATTTTTGTGTGTATATTTATTTTTTTCCGAATTCGCTATCAGTTTTCAATAATTTGTTATGAAAAATTTAGAACATTTTATGCAATGCCAACCCTAGGGAGGAAGGATTACCCAAACAAGGCCAAAATGCAATGGTTAAACAACTTTATAGTTAGGTGGCTTGTCAACCACTTGAATTCTCTCCATAGATGTTGATAGGTAAACTGTAAACCTTAGACGACAGCGAGAAGTTCCTTTCCAACTGTTGGGTAGTGCTTATCACCTTGCGTCAGTCTCTCAAGTACACTGTCAGCCAAATGTCGCCAGCACGCTCTCACGTCAGCACAGATTCGATACTTGTAGTGGAGGTGTCTGTCTGTCTGTCTGTTCAGGTAACATAGCCACCCTCGCCCGACAGTAACTTGAGAATGGAACCATCCGGCTCCTTAAATGGATCCCGTACGGTGACTGTTCGAAACGCGACGTGTTTTATTTCACTGTGATTAAACTCTTCGTAAGATCTGTGAGAAATAGTACTGGGAAGTTGAGACGTAGATGTAGTAATATTCCACCAGTTCAAGGAACAAATTTACTTGAGTATTTGCCGTGGTACAGCCTCCAGGGATTAGTCGATACTCGTTTTTAGGCGTTTCAGGCTGACAGAAAATGATGGTTTTCTAAACGTTGCCCGAACCTAACCTGACCTAGCGCCCCATGCATAGAAAACGTAGTTGTCTGTGCGCCGCTGTGATTTATAGTACATCATATTTTGTGCTTTGGGAATTTTTACGTCAAAATCCCATGTATTATTCGAGACAACGGAATGTATATATAAACACACACACACACACACACACACACACACACACACACACACACACACACACACACACACACACACACACACACACACACACACACACACACACACACACACACACACACACACACACACACACACACACACACACACACACACACACACACACACACACACACACACACTCATAACTGTCCTCTGAAGTTCCCCGAGGCAGAAGGACCCGTCATGCAACGGTGGACACGTCTAGTGGATTGATAACAAGAGAGCAATATATGTGCTTGTATATCCTTGTGTGTGTGTGTGTGTGTGTGTGTGTGTGTGTGTGTGTGTGTGTGTGTGTGTGTGTGTGTGTGTGCGTGTGTGTGTGCGTGTGTGTGTGTGTGTGTGTGTGTGTGTGTGTGTGTGTGTGTGTGTGTGTGTGTGTGTGTGTGTGTGTGTGTGTGTGTGTGTGTGTGTGTGTATGTGTGTGTGTGTGTATGTGTGTGTGTGTGTGTGTGTGTGTGTGTGTGTGTGTGTGTGTGTGTGTGTGTGTGTGTGTGTGTATGTGTGTGTGTGTGTATGTGTGTGTGTGTGTGTGTGTGTGTGTGTGTGTGTGTGTGTGTGTGTGTGTGTGTGTGTGTGTGTGTGTGTGTGTGTGTGTGTGTGTGTGTATGTGTGTGTGTATGTGTGTGTGTGTGTGTGTGTGTGTGTGTGTGTGTGTGTGTGTGTGTGTGTGTGTGTGTGTGTGTGTGTGTGCGTGCGTTCGTGTATGCATGTATGCGTGCGTGCGTGCGTGCATGTTCGTACGTGCATGCGTTCGTGTGTATGCGTGCGCGTGTGTGTTTATCACCTAGATGTGCTCACCTAGATGTGTTTTCTGGATCTACGGCTCCCAGGCCTCGCCTTGAAACAAGTGCCCAAATAATGGCGGAAGAGATAGTGAAATTGTAAATAATTGTAGTGATGATGGTAGAGGATTGTGATGACGGCTCATCAGTTGATGACGAAGATGATCATAATGTGGGGCAACATCAATGATATAAACACAATTATTACGATTAATAATATACCATCCTGGCACAAGGCTGATAGTGAATAGTTGACATATATCTCATAATAACTAGTATTCAGGCCGAAGAGATTGATAATTCAAATATGTCTACTACAAATATGTGAAAGATCATGCAGCTGATTTCGTCATGAAATGTGCGTGGCCACAATATGCCGTGCATGGTTACAGAGGGACGTGCTTTGCTACAGAGGGCCGTGCATGGCTACAGAGGGCCGTGCATGGCTAAAAAGAGCCAAGCATGGATACAGAGGGCCGAGCATAAATACAGAGGGACCGTGCATGGATACAGAGGGCCGTGCATAGCTACAGAGTGCCGTGCATGGATACAGAGGGCCGTACATAGCTACAGAGGGCCGTGCATAGCTACAGAGGGCCATGCATGACTTCAGAGGGCCATGCATCATATAGATACAAAGACGAACAATACATACAAAAATCACAAATTACATCTATCATAGAGTATTCGCCAGTAATTTACGATTCCTGTCCACGGGCAAACCAAAAGCTAAAATCAAATCTTCATAACAGCGATACACACACACACACACATACACACACACACACACACGTGCTTCACAACCAGACTCTCCGACAAAAGTCAGGTGTGTGAGTGTGTAAGTGTGTGTATATGTTACAAAATCCACAAAACCCACATCCTACACTTTTGTTATTCTACATCTGCCTTGAGGGTACATGTTGCCTAAACTTGAGGAAAGAAACTGAACAAGTTTAGATCTATGAAACACCTGGAGTAAATACACGCCAAGAGAGAGGGTTGTTAATATAAGGAATAAAATATTTGGTAACAGCAGACGTGAGCTCGATGGCTTGTTTCAAGCGTAGGTTAGACATGTACATGAATGAGTTTGGGTGGATGTAAATAAGAGCTGCCACGTATGGGAGCCCAACAGGCGTTCTGTCGATTCATGTATGCATAAGTTCTTAAGTTCTCAATAATAAAAACACCAAACATGATCTGCCTCACTTTGACGCTTCGCATCATGCATAGTTAAGTGAAACAACACAAGGCAATTCACGGAAAAACTGTGTTGCGACCTTCAAGCGTAAACACATTTATCTTTCAACGAGAATTCGTTTTTATTTTAAAGGTTTCTAAAACGTTTCCTTTGCCAGGATCAAGCACGGTGGCCCGGGTTATGGGCTCTGGGTTGGCTGCAGAGGATTTATTCAAACGTTTTTCAATTTCATGTCCGTAAGCAATCGCCTTGACTCAGCGACGTTTGTTTGTTGATGATTCCTTTGTGGGTGCATGCATGTGTGTGTGTGTGTGTGTGTGTGTGTGTGTGTGTGTGTGTGTGTGTGTGTGTGTGTGTGTGTGTGTGTGTGTGTGTGTGTGTGTGTGTGTGTGCGCGCGCGTGTGTGTGTATATGTGTGTGCGTACGCATGTGTTAGAGAAAAATATATATAGCAGACATAATAGATGAAAAAGAGATTGGTTAGAAAGGCGGGGGTCCAAGAGCTAATAGCTCGATTCTGCAGACCCAAATTGTAAATACAGACACACGTGTTATCTCCTAATCCCCGTATATCACTTAATCCACCTGAGAAATGACAGCCATTTGGAGTAGCTTACTCTGTGATCCTGTTGACAGACACTGCAACACCAATATCCAGAGAATCCTATCCAGCACGAACTGTACCTGGCTGTGATGAGTGCTTGCAGATCCTTGCAAGTATCTCTATGCCAATCTTTCAACCATTCGCTTAATTCTAACTCCCGTACAATATTTACTAATTTATTTGGAAATTAGGTCTTAAATTGAGTCAGAATTGCTCTGTAATATTTACTGATTGAATAATGCATTGAATAAATAAAAGGGAATTTGTAAATTTAAACATTATTTTAAAGAACTGAGTGGTTACTAGAATAATAAAAAATACAATAATGCCATAAAAAATAGCGAAAAGGTGAAAACAAATTAAATTCAACCACATTCAACAAGATTTAAATCCAATAAATCAGAATACAAGTGAAGGAAATATTAAATATAAATATTTACCACCTTAATAAAATATATAGGGACAGATGAGTTTGATAAAGACCATGGCAGAAATTGTAAGATGTTGACCAGACCACACACTAGAAGGTGAAGGGACGACGACGACGTTTCGATCAGTCCTGGACCATTCTCAAGTCGATCCTATCCAGCACGAACAATCGACTTGAGAATGGTCCAAGACGGACCGAAACGTCGTCGTCGTCCCTTCACCTTCTAGTGTGTGGTCTGGTCGATATACTTTAGCCACGTTATTGTGACTCATCCCCTGCAAATTGTAAGATATCAATGATTGTGAGGTACGTAAACCGGAACGCCAGGTTACAGTTCTCTTTTAACCACGTCGTGGCCTAGTCGACTAAGGCAGCGTCTGGGATCATCCCGGCCGTAAGTTCGAACCCTCATCACGGCCCTTGTGGACTTGTTCAATGGTTGATACTAACGTTGTTCACAACTCGTTCGTTATTCCCTGATGCTGGTTGACACGTTGCAAGGCTTTCCTGCAGCGTGCTCGCTAGCAGTGCTGTTACGGGTAAATTGGGTATAATGCTTAAACTTTAGTTTACAGTTTGAATTGCTTTGTTATACTTATAATGTATTTTGTTCCTTCTACTACTCTAATTCGTCTATCTTTCACTTCTTTAATCCATGTATCTACTTCCTCTCCTGTAATCTATCTACCTACCTCCTCTTCTCTAATTCATATATATACTTCTTCTCTTTTAATTTATCTATCTACTTACTCTCATCTAATTCATCTATCTACTTCCTCTCCTCTAATTTATCTATTTCCTCTCCTCTACTTCATGTATCTACTTCCTGTTTTCTAATTCATTTATCTAATTCCTCTCCGCTAATACATTTACTTCCTATAATGTTCTCATTTATCTCCCACAGCTTAATAATCTTCCAGTGTATATTCCCCTTGTTTATTTTTTTCCATTTCCGTTTGGATCGTCTCCTGACAAGGTAGACCCAAGGTACTACATCAATCACTTATGCTCTACCTCTTTCACTTTCTCCTAAAATCGTTCTTCCTTCATTCCGCGCCTCTACGTCTTCCTCAACCTTCTCCAGCACTACAGCAAAGCCACAGCATGTGACAAAGGTCGCGCAAAGGTTAGGTATGAGGCGAGGAATCAGAAGATTAAGAGGTAACGGTCCCCTTATATTGCCTGGTGGCTGCCCTTCTATACTGCCAGGTGGCTAGGTATCTACATATCCTGATATAGGCATCTATATTATCAGATTCTGTAAATATGTTGATGCTCATAGGATGACTGATGTGCAACAGCGGAATGCAATCCGGGGGAATAATCATATCCACGAAATGGCGACAATATCATTCAAGTTTTGCGTGTGAGAATCTGATTCTCAAATACTCTGAGCTGTGATTTTATTGCCGGAATATATTGTGTTGGGGAGTTTGGAGGAGCTCAGAGCCCCGAGCGGGATGGCGCTCAGTGATTTAGTATAGTATGAAGTTAGAGAAATTCTATGTAACTGCCTTTAACAGTAAAGGCTTCAAGACACGCAGGTATGACGATGATTGCAGCTATTTTTAATCGTGCTTTTCAAATGCCTTTACTGATTTGAACAGAATTATAGAATTGTGACTTTTTTGACAGCTGTTTTTTTTTTTGTCATAACAGATAATCCTGATGACTGATAAGGTACGAATATGATATAGAATTTTTTTAAATGTTAGTAACGTGCCTAACAGGTTATCTGTGGTGATTAACGTCTTCTGTGGTGATTCATATACGCATTCCTCTCAATTCCTCTCAGACGTTATAAGATTATGAGGTTATAACATAATAACAAAAATATTTAACATTTATGGTTTGCATGATGATGATAACGTGATTCTTATAGTACTGGATATATAAACCCCTGGTGTTGATTATATAAACCACTGTGTTTGACACATATATCCTGGTGTTAAATATATAAACCTTGGTGTAGGTCTTATGACACTCTGGTGTAGGATATATAAACCCCGATGCTAGGGATATAATCCAAGGAGTTGGATTATATCTCCAACAATATCTAATATTATCAAACATTACACATTAATCCATGAGAGGTTTGAGAAACTGCTCGTATGTTGAGAGGAAAATTTCGAGAGGAGTTGACTTCGGGGGTTATATAGGAAAATAAATGAAATTATAATTTCTGTATTTTGAAAACATTCATTTAATATTATTTGATAACTTTTGTATACAATTTGGCAAAGATATAGCTTAATAAATTAAAATCGATAAAACCGTGTTTTGTTTTACTTTAAATTCCCGTGTTTAAGCTTTTACTTAGATCTTTTGTGAACTTTGGGAATGAATAACTTCATTACATAGCCACCACCACCACCACCTTTTCCATTTTCTCTCGGTGCTTCACTAGACACAATAGTTCTCTTGAACGTTTCCTCTCATCAGTGTATCGAATGCTTAAATATATATTTATGTTATCAATTTCCTCTAGTACTAATTTGCTCGAGTGAGTCGCTCTGGAATTAAACACTTTCCTCCTGGTTCCTTTTTCCAATAAAAAAATTCCCAATAGAACCAATAGAATCGATATCAGATAATTATTGTGCAATTATTCTTAATGCATATGTGACCAATTTTCTTAATTGTGATCAAATTTCCTCCTTTTTTGGAAAGGGGGGAGGATAGAATGACGATATTCTTATATGATATTTACTTACAAGAAGATTGGTCTCAAAAGCCCTATGCTGTATTATGCATTACGAGGTGTGATGTAACAATTTAACTGTTGTTTTTTCATGAATTTTCAATTATAAAAAAGTGCTTAAATTGATTAATTATAGTCTGCTTTGTTGCAGCGAGATACTTACATGTAACGTACCTTTAATACCGCATTTCTTAAGTAGCGTAGAGTGAACGTTGGGTTACTTTCTGGTTAAAGTGGCGAGGGATAGGGGATTGTTTTATCCCAACTTAGAGGTTTTAATGGATAGGTGGTGCCTCCACCAACCTAAATGATGCCCACCTTCACCCCTTATTGACCTGATCCACCATTTACTTCCCTGGCCTCACCCCCACCCCTTCAGTTCACTGTATATAACTGAGGGAAGAGAATAATAAAGATGTTGAAAACGTTCAATGCAGCATAATTGAAAACAGAAGACAAATAGAAGTAAAAACAATCACACGAAAAGATTAGTAAACCCAGAATAGATAAAGAGAAGGAAGAACGCAAAATTGAGTGGTAGACAAAAAAATACAATTTTGAATTCGAATCCAAGAAAATATTCACCTCACAAACACAATAACGATACCAAGAGTGCATGACTGTGTGTGTGTGTGTGTGTGTGTGTGTGTGTGTGTGTGTGTGTGTGTGTGTGTGTGTGTGTGTATGTGTGTGTGTGTGTGTGTGTGTGTATGTGTGTGTGTGTGTGTGTGTGTGTGTGTGTGTGCGTGTGTGTATTTGTGCATATTTGTGTTTGTATGCACGACATCTTGCAATGCAATAAGGAATACTTGGACAATATTACTGTACCAAATGTAGCAATACTGGCAATATTGGATTTCATATTTCTGTTGTTTTTTTTTTGGGGGGGGGGGGGAGGGGAGGGGGGGAGGAAGGCTGCCCCATGAAAGGAATATAAACTACAACCCAAAATCACTTTCCAAGAATTTCTTGAGGATTCTATAAATTTTAGAATATAATATGTGTCTGCCTTTTAATCTCTCGATTTATTTTACGTATTTATTATTAAATTTTCGGTTTTATTTTGAATGTTAAAATATATATTTTTTTCTAACTTTAATTCTTCTTTCTTCCGGACTTGAACGGCAGAAATAGTAGTTTTCTACCGTTCCGTTGCTCAGTTCTCTGCCGAATAAATTGACAGATCTATGTCGAATAAATTGACAGATCTATGCCGACTAAATTGATAGTTCTCTGCTGTACGAATCAATCGACTAATGGGTCTAAATCGATCTTATGTCACATGTAGAGTTAGTCTGGATGGCATATCTACCTTATTTGGTTGTATATATGTGAACTATTTGACCTTTGACGACAAACTTTGGATACATATGTATACACATCAGCTCCAAGGCAATGTATACACCACTATTAATATTGGACAACAGAGTATATATTGCGTTAATCTTCAAACAACAGTCCATCATTTTTCCGAAGTTGAAAACATTTATAAACAGATGCATACATTCCCACGGAACATGCATGTATACATTACCATTCAACATGTATGAATAAATTGCTATGGACCAGCTGCATACGTATTGTCACGAAACTTAGTCATATATAATTTGCAATAAAGCTTTGTGACGACAAGATATAACGCGACCAGACCTGCGTAGACATTATCCACACTGACTGGTGCAGACCTAGCTGTTCTAAGCTGCCCTACCCGGCTCTAAGCTGCCCCTAACCGGCTCTAAGCTGCCCTAACCGGCTCTAAGCTGCCCTAACTCGCTCTAAGCTGCCCTAACCGGCTCTAAGCTGCCCTAACTCGCTCTAAGCTGCCCTAACCGGCTCTAAGCTGCCCTAACCGGCTCTAAGCTGCCCTAACTCGCTCTAAGCTGCCCTAACCGGCTCTAAGCTGCCCTAACCGGCTCTAAGCTGCCCCTAACCGGCTCTAAGCTGCCCCTAACCGGCTCTAAGCTGCCCCTAACCGGCTCTAAGCTGCCCTAACCGGCTCTAAGCTGCCCTAACCGGCTCTAAGGTGCCCTGCCCTCACCCCTGTTTATACTGCCCCTGCTCCGGCTCGCCCTCAGGTGAGCAACAGTGTTTGTTTAAATAATGGCCTCGAGGATAGTTGTGCGTTCCTAGTAGTTACTGAGAGGACTTAGCTGGCTGCCTGACCAACACAGGGACTGAGTCCATTGTAGATGTAGCGTTGGTAGTTTGTCAGTGTTTACCCGGAGGAAGGAAGGACGGCAGGCAAGCAATCAGGTGGGCAGGATGATGGGAAGACAGGCACGTAGGACGGCAGGCAGGCAAACGGACACGCAAACAGGCAGCCAATCGTCATGCAGATAGCGAGACGCACACATATACACACACACACATACTGGGGTCTGGTAGCTGAGCGGACAGGGCTCAGGACTCGTAATTATGTGGCCCGGGTTTGGTTCCCGGACCAGGCAGAAACAAATGGGCAAAGTTTCTTTCACCCCTTGATGCCCCTGTTACCTATCAATAAATAGGTACCTGGGAGTTAGACGACTGCTACGGAGCTGCTTCCTGGGTGAGTGTGTGGAGGGGGGGGGGGAGAATTTGTTAGTAGTAAGTTACAGTTAAGAGGCGTGCCGAAAGAGCAGAGCTCAACCCCCGTAAGAACAACTTGGTGAATTCAACTACGTGAATACACACACACACACACACACACACACACACACACACACACACACACACACACACACACACACACACACACACACACTCACACACACACACACACACACACACACACACACACACACACACACACACACATCAACAATGTATTCAATTGGCAGCTATTCGTGAGAAATGACATGTATTCATCATTGCCTAAATTAGATTTTTACCCAGACAGCCTGTCGCTTAAATACCTCTCAACACCTACTGCTAGTGTTTTTATCTTCCCATAACTCTCCGCTTTGCAATACCCAAGAATGGGGAAGAGGGATGGGGTGATGGGTGGATTCAGGGGGAAAAGGGAAGAGTGAGTGTTAAGGAAAAGATGGGGAAGAAGGGGAGTGTTAGGAAGGAGGAGATGCTAAACTGGGTGTATTATGAGGAAATCCTGAATGAGATGTGTTAGATGAGACGGAAAAGTGTGTTAGGAGAGAGGGAAGTACAGGGGGATTGGGTATAATAGGAACGGAGGAGATAAGGAGAAGGGTAATGTTAAAAGAGGAGGACACGGGGAAATGGGTGTGTTAGGTGAGAGGAGATAAATAATGGGTGTGTTATGGCAACAGGAGAATGCAATCAAGCCATTTATTTACGTCACGTCAAGGTACGACAGGTGAGGCTATGTGTAATAAAATGTCCGTCACGACACGACAGCCAGATTCCAACATAATTAAAATCATTCAAAATTCAGGAATGGAGCGGGACGTACCGGGTGTTGGGGGGTGTACCGGGTGTTGGGGGGTGTACCGGGTGTTGGGGGGTGTACCGGGTGTTGGGGGGTGTACCGGGTGTTGGGGGGTGTACCGGGTGTTGGGGGGTGTACCGGGTGTTGGGGGGTGTACCGGGTGTTGGGGGGTGTACCGGGTGTTGGAGAATGTCCCGGGTGTAATGATGGCTGTAGGTGCGAGGGAGGGTTGTACCGGGTGAGGGGGAAGGTTGTACCGGGTGTGGAAATGGTTTTACCGGGTGTGAGGAAAGGTTGTACCGGGTGAGGAGGGAGGGTTGTACCGGGTGTGAGGGAGGGTTGTACCGGGTGTGAGGAAAGGTTGTACCGGGTGAGGAGGGAGGGTTGTACCGGGTGTGAGGGAGGGTTGTACCGGGTGTGGGTGGAACTGCGACAGGTGTGGGAAGGGAAGACTTCAATTAACGAGGATCAGGTGGTGAAGGAGATAAGGGTGAGGAGAGAGAGCGGCACCAGACAGCATAACAGATCAAAACTAATATATAGTGCACCTTAATATTTTATTTCCCGTCAGAGACAGCTTAAAATCAGAGAAGAAAGTAGACAGAAATAGACGGAGAGATGGAAAGGTGGAGAATAGATAAGGACGATATTTAAAGACGGAATTGGAAAGGAGCAATGAGACAAGATACGAAGGAGAACGAAGGAAGAAAGGAAAGAGCCGGATAGTGAGAACGGAAAAATTTGTAGATTATTTAGGGGCAAAGAGGAAGCAGAACGCGGTTGGGGAACAGAAGAGGAACCTTCATTGGTTGGAGTGATGGGACGGGAGGAGGTGAGAAGGGGGGAGGAGATGGGATGGGGAGAACGGGTGCTTGGAGTGGTGGGACGGGGTGTGTGTAGTGAGATGGAAAAGTGAGCCACGGTTTTAGGTGATGGTAGGAAAGGGGAGTTGTGAGAGAGAGGGGGGGGGGAGAGAGAGTAGGGGGCATCAAGTAATGGGAAAGGAGAGAAGTGGGAGATGAATCTCCAACAAGCCTTGACAAGAAACCATGGAAGAGAAACATGCAGAGTCTTTCTGTTGAGAGCAAAGCTGCCACTTCGTCAAGTGAATCATTAAAGACCGTTCAGAAAACGCTGTTTTTTTAATTCTCGCGCTTGTCTTTATAAAAAAGTAACATTGTGACTTGATGTCATCAGATCATGTGACGTATTGTTGTACTGAGAAACTTCTTAGCCTCACTATCAAAATAACGTTGCAGATCAGTCAAGTCTCTGAATGATGTTCAATTGTTGTTTTTGTTTAAGATTCGCTACCCGGAACAAAAAGTTCTAGGTAGCACGGGCTATGGTGAGCCCATAAAGATGATGTTCAAGTCATCCAACACACCAGAGTTTTCCCACCAACTCCTACAACTAAAGCAGTGATTCTCAATGGAAAGGTACTTTATCTCCCTTGGAAGGAATTGAAAATCTATGGGGAAGGACTTTAACCAGGGAAGAAATTGGGGAGGAATGTGAGTAAGTAGAGGAATTCCAAACGAATGTCCTCCAGACTGTTCTCAAGTACTCCCCTGGAATCACAAGGAGAGGAATGTGAACTGGGCCTATAAGAACCCCTGAACTAGAGAAAGTTCAAACGCTCTCTTTAGGTCAGACAGACCTCTCAGATCAGTCTTTACAAGATGCAGAGACAAAAACGTTCGCCGGAAAAAAGGTTAAAAGAATTCTGCATGTGAATATGTTTATATCTCTGTCTTCGAGAGATGTCAGACAAGCATTCGGGGGAAGTCATATATCCAGGATGCACCTCCGAGCCTGTGGCTGGAATGCCTCGTTCATTTACATGAACACCGCGGAACACGACAGCCCAACCCGGCGGCGTACTTAAGTGATGTGTTTGTGGAAGATCCGAGCTCAGAAGAAAAAGCCCTATGATAACACTGTGTTCTGGGTTTCATGGTCTCGTAGGAAGGTCTTGTCTACCTTGACAACTGATGCAAGAGCAATGCATTCAGAGGAGTGTGTGTGTGGCTTTTAGCCGGTAAAGCTGCCTGCCTCGTTGACGACATTCAGGGTACGATGTGTCCGGGACAGTCCTTCCTCCCACGCACACTAGAGATTTATTTATCAGATATGCGACAATGATTCATTTATTGTATATTAAATCAGTGTAATACTATCAGCCTCAGGAGCTAAGGACAGTGTTCGAATTCTCTTAAATATTAAAGCTAAAGTGCCATATATATATATAGCTTGGGCTCTAAATTAACTACATCAAAGACTAACTGACAGATCATTCTCAGACAGTCAGAGAACTGTTGTCACCTTGAGTACGCTTAGTTTCCTCTCTCCTGTCTGTCTCTTCTCTCCTCCTCCCTGTCTCTTCTCTTCTCCTCCCAATTCTCCTTCCTCTCCTTCTCCACTGTCCCCAACATAGAATTTCGTCCTTAATTCAATGCCGTTTGAAGGCGTTGTGTGTATGTTGTAAATATGTTCAATGTACGAGTTGGCAGGGCAAGTACGTTAATTATTTGCAAATATTTGTCTTCAAAAGCCCACTTACACTCACACTGGGTGCATGAGTCACCATACGTAAAAAACATTTAATCTAACGACCAGACCTAATCTAGAATTAAGAGTAAAAAATATATTCAAATATATTTTTTTTCTTTTTTCTTTTGCTGAATTTAACTAACTAATCAGCCTGATAAATAATCACTTACTAATGCCTTGGTAAGTCATAATAGTACTCATCTTACATATATATATATATATATATATATATATATATATATATATATATATATATATATATATATATATATATATATATATATATATATATATATATATATATATATATATATATATATATATATATATTTAAAGTGGACATAACAAGGGAGGACTGACTGTACAAGAAGACTCTTCCACATGCGTACAATAACCAGTGCGAACGTATTTACGCTTGACAGGATTAGCGGCGTATCAGGGGAAAGGATAGGGATATGTGTACGCTTGGCAGGGGTTGTGGCGGTAGTAAAAGAACGATAAGGATGCCTCTACGTTTGGCAGGGGTTGCTCCCCCTATGCTTCTACAGCTGCGTGTAGCGGTAGATGAATAGGGGAGAAGGAC